>NC_136248.1:32492500-32760000 GCF_053564925.1 Oryzias latipes | reverse complement strand
GATTGACCTGATCTGCAGACGTAGAGACAGACGGTTATTTATTTTAACCGACACACAGACGTTAATTACTTTACCGGCGCGCGCGTCCTACCTGTGGGCGGGAAGCTCGCGGGCGGAGCCCCCCAGTCGGCCGCGGCCCCCGGAGGTCCTCTGGGCTCGGTCTGCGGCCCGTCGAAAGGCGTCCGGTCTCCTCCCGGGTGCAGGTTACGGCTGCCCGGGATGTCGGGCGGCGTGGTGACCCACTGCTGCAGCTGCGGGTCGGCGAACGCTCCGGTGCCCCTCAGCGGGAATCCGGACCCGTACAGCGGCTCCTCGCGGCCCCGATAACCGAGCCCGTCGAAGCTGTCCGGCCGCCTGGAAGCCATCGCGCGAGGATAACGGTGGGAGGCGGAATGGAGGCCCGGTTCCCTCCTGAAAACGAAGGCGTCCAGGTACGGTTTGGGAGACTTCGGGGGTTCGACTCAAAACATCCACCTGCTACCGGAAACACCACTGAACGGTTCCGGTAGCAGGTGTGCGTGTCGTCGGTGCTGCCGCCTGCTGGTCGGAGGATGAACCTCTTCCGCTGGAGGGTGATGACGTCAGACTCGGAGGGCGGGACCAGTGCTGCAGGAGTTTGGAGTGTCATATCAGACACCACGTTGCACACAGAACTTTCGGAGTTGCAAATGAAAATATTTGATTTTGGTTTCAATGTTTGTTGCTTTCAAAAAAAAATTTTTGCGTTTGTAAAACAAATGTTTTCACATCTGTTGTGTCTCATCTGACTTTTTTCCAATCTTTGATTTCTCTCTCACAAGTTTCAGTTTAGCGTGACAAAGCTGCTGATTGGTCCAGATTCTCTTCGGTTAGCAGGAACTAGCAGAAGAGATCACATCACTCCTGTGTTAGTTTCACTTCACTGGATCCCAGTTGATTCTAGAATCAAGTTCAAGATCCTCCTGTTAACCTATAAGGCCTTACATAGACTGGCCCCGTCCTATATTAAGGACCTCATAGTCCCTTACCAACCAATCAGAACACTTCACTCACTAAATGCAGGACTGCTTGTGGTTCCTAGAATTAGTAAAAGTACGGTTGGAGGTAGAGCGTTTAGCCACCAAGCCCCTGTTTTATGGAATAAACTCCCAGCTCATGGAAGAGAGGCCGACTCAGTTTCTACATTCAAAGTTAGACTGAAAACATTCCTCTTTGGACAGGATTATTGTCAGACTAGTTAGTATTCAGAGATTATTTAACTTAATGTTAATGTGTTTAAATTAAACTTAATAATAACTATTTCTTTTAAAAGGCTGCTAGAAGTTGAAGCTGGGGTAACTATGGTGCTCTGGGGTTCTGTCCTCTTTTCTTTTCTACTTCTACCCTTCCTCTCCTCTATTCTTGATCATCATTTATCATTTAGTTCTCCATGCCTCTGTTTGGTGCAGTGATTCATGTATTGTCCCTCTTTCCCCTCCTGGGGAGTGGGAGTGCTTCCAGACTCCAGTTGGCTCATCCGTGCTCCAGTTCCTGACCGAGTACCTCGTCTCTGCTCCTGCTCCTACACCTGGCTTTGGTTCCTGTCTCCGGCTCGACTCGCGCCTTTGACTGTCCCCACAACCACGGCTGGATGAAGCTCGTCTGCTGGACTTTTATATATGTAGTTGTAGATTTAGATAAGTTAATTCTTCTCTAAGAGTTCTGGTAAATCGCCTGTCCGTCCTGGGGGAGGATCCCTCCTTCATGTGGGCACCCCTGAGGTTTCTTCGTTTTTTCCAGAATCCGGTTTTTTAGGAGTTTTTCCTTACCGTGAAGGGGGGTCTAAGGGCAGGGATGCCAGTATAGCTTAGTCAGTTTGTTAGTTCATTTTAGTATTTTTCTATTGAACTCTTTGTATTCGTGATCCTTTTGAGTTCATCTTTTACTTTGAAGCCCATCGAGACGACTGACCCCTGGAGGATCAAAAATCCTCTCAGACAAACATTCTCTTGGTTCAGACCTAATGGATCTTCAAAACCTCTGGTTGACTTCTGGCTAGTCTGAAATAACCTTTAAATAGACGTTAGCATCTCAGCAGCTCCTCTGACTGATGACTGTTTGAAATTAATGTCAGTTCTCAAATCCAAAAATCCTCTGGAAATGTAATTCCTCACTTCTCACTACTGTAGCTTTCTGCAGTGCTATTAGTGAGTTATTGAAACAATAAAAACTGATTCAACCCTAAAATGTTACACTGATAAATGAGAAATCTTTCAATTCAAAGTACATCAAACTGCCATTAAACACAGCAAATTAATATCAAAACATTATAAGCAAAAATTAAAGCAGAAATTATGAGTTAATTCAGATTTGTTCCAAGCCTGTTTTCAATGATAAACAACACTGAAGTATTTTAGTGTTCTCTTGACGATATTTCTATTAAAAAAACAAAAGCAGCTTTCATCAGATCCTGAGAAAAGTGGGTGGAGCTTGGTGAAAAGAGAACATCTGATTTCTGCGATCTAGAGAAGAATGCTATAAAGAAACTTCATATTAATAATCAATGATGCTCTGATCCTCAAAGATCTCTAAAGAAATAAGATCATTTTATAATAAACTCTACTCGTCATCCTATTCTGAGTCCCACTATGAAACATTTTTCCAGACAATTAAATTAAACAAATAAAATTTGATTCCTAAGATTGATGAGAATTTTAGAAACTCTTGTGATTCAGAAATAACTTTTGCAGGAATTAGAGAAGCTTTAAGCTGTCTGTCCAAGGATAAAGCTCCAGGATGTGACGGACTGACCAGTAACTTTTAGAAATACTTCTGGGAGCAAATCAAAGATTTAATTTTTGAAATGTTTAACGAAATTATTCAAAATGGATCTCTAAAATACAATGAAACATCGTGGAATCACCCTTATTCCTAAGCCGGGTAAAGACCCAACATTTCTAGATCATTTATAACTCTTTTGAATACTGACTATAAACTTCTAACACATATATTTGCAAACAGACTCAAGTCAGACATAATCTCTGAAACGCAGTCTGGTTTTATTAAAGGTCGCTCACTTCATAATAACTTAGGCCTTGTTCTGGATATGATTGACTATGAACGTCTCATAGATACAGACGGTTTGATTCTAGTCTTAGATTTTTACAAGGCCTTTGATATGATTGAGCATATATCATGTTTCAAACTCTGCAATTCTTTGGTTTTGGTAACAAATTTATTAATGTAGTTAAAACTTTTCACTATGAAACCAGTAGTTGTGTTTGTTTACCTCAGGGGACGTCTGACAGATTTAACATTAAAGCTAGAAAACAAGGTCGTCCCATTTCACCCCTTCTATTCACTGCAGCAGCAGAAATGCTGTCTTTGCTCATCAAACACACTGACTTTGGTAAGCTGTCAGTTAGAATGTTGAATTTTCAATAAACCAACTAGCCGACCATACAACAGTCTTCCTGAATAATCTACATGACATCCCATAATTCTTCAAACTATTGACATCTTTTCAAAAGCTTCAGGCCTCAAACTGAACCTAAACAAATGTGAGATCTGACCCATTGAACATGTTTATAATATTTTGATAAAATCCACAGTTAAATACCTCAGAATGCATAGAACTAAAAACCAAACAGACTTGGAAAAACTGAATGTTTGGGACAAACTAGAGAAACGTTTGTCTCTGCTGAATAACTGGGCACAGAGAGATCTTTCTATTTTTGGTAGAATTCTCCACCAAAATTGAAAGCATATCCAGATTCATATATCCCACCTATTCTATAGGTGTCCCTAAACAAGCCATCAAATCTATTAATCAAGTCAATTTTAACTTCAAATGGAAAAGGAAAACACACTATGTTAAACAAGGTACTCTAACTAAAAAATACCAGGATGGAGGTCTTCAAGCCATAGACTCTAACAGCCTTAATGGCACCTTAAAAATAAACTGGTTAAAATCATTTATTATAAATCTAAATAGTATTTGGTTCATTGTTCCTAATAAAATATTTTCCCGCCTAGGAGGGATCCAGTTTTTACTCAGCTGTGATTTTGACAATAAGAAACTTCCCATTCAAGTTCTCCTGTAATGAAAAATCATTCCAGTCCAGACAACACTCCTCTATGGAACTGCAGATACGTCACTGTTAGAAACAAATCCATCTGTGTTCCAACATGGTTTGAAATGGAATTTGGTCTTTAATGCATCTTCTTAATGACGATGCTTCTCTCATGTCTGCTGATGATTTCACAGCTAAATATGGTTCACTAACAAATAGAAAAGATGTTGAAAACATTATTAAGGCCATTCATCAGAATGTTGTAAATCAGTTTCTGATCTGTTTCATGATGTCATCTACAGACGTCCTCCTGTCCCCAAGATTCTGATTAATGGACACAACATAGCGACGTCCAACCCCCCCAACCGTCAAATCAGAGAATATTTGAATGAAACGTCCTTTCCCTACATCTTATTATCTAATTATATGACCCAATATTTTAACATTTCAGAAAAGAAACAAATAGGAAATATTTCAAACCCCCCATCCCTCCTAAAGCCAAGTCCACTTTCAAACCTTTTCAGGTATTTATCCATCCAAGGAATTATTAAGAAAACGGTTTGGAATCCTGAAAACTGTTGTTCTGTTTGTCACGATGACATTGAAACGACTGAGCATCTTTTCTTTGTTTTTATTCTGATGTTGTCAGGTTGGGGGGACTGGTGAGCGTGAAGGACCCAAAATGCAGAGACGGGGGCACACGGTTCCAGAGCAAGGGGTTTAATTAACAAAAGGCGCTGCAGAGCAGGGTAACAAAACTAAACTCACTGTGGGCAAAACTTGAAAATGTGGCAGAAGACAGACATGGAGATGACAGCCAGGGAAGAGACGCTAGTGACGCTAGTGACGCTACATGGCAGACAGTAATGGACCAGCACAAGAGGAAGGCAGAGACAAGACTTAAATACAGACAGGACAGACAAGACACAGGTGAACATGATCAGGGCAGATGGGGACCAAAGGAAGTAAAACTCAAGAACATGACAAAACAGGAAACCTTTCAAAATAAAACAGGAAACAGAACTCAAACATGACAGAGACCAAAACGGAAAGCAAAAGCCAATAGAAAGAAACCCAAACCATGACAAATGTGTTTTGACATAATTTACATTATTGGCTTTTCCCCAAGACTTTTCTATTCAGGATATCATTTTTGGGTTTATTTTAGAAAACAAAAACACAGAACTTATTCTGAATGTTGTAATTATTTTGGGTAAATTCTGTTTACATAAATGTCGATTCCTTAAAATCAAACCATATTTTTTTACATTTCATGAAGATCTCTGCTCTTGTTTTTTATCCCTCATGGAAAACAAACCTGTTATGGAACTTCAAAGTATCGTTTGTAACTGTCAGCTTTTTATAAACCGCCTAAGCTAAGAATCATTCAAATGTCTATGTAACCACTTTTAATTTTATTTTTAATTTAAGTTTTTTTTTTTTTTTATTATTGATGCAGAACAAAAGTGACATACAGCAAAAGAACAAGGAACACTAAACTGTACATGAAATGTTCAAAAAAAAACAAGCAAGCAAGAAAATAAATTTAGATTAAATTATACAGCTGAGCAAGGTGATACGTTTTAATAGCTTTTTTGTTTGTACTGGGGAAAATGGAATGTAAGTAACATCTAACTTGGGCTAGTAAATCAAGAAAATTAGGAGCTTTATTGCTGAATTTAGATTTGTGAATATAATACTTGGTTAATAAAAGCAGAAGATTTATTAAATAAAATTGAGATAAAAATGTCTTATCATAATTAACGTAACCAAATAAAATGTTTTTCCATGTTAAGGTAAAATGTGGATAAATCTGAGTTTTTATCAAGTTTGTTGATTCGTCCCATATTGTTTCATTGGACTTGCAGGTCCAAAAGAAATGCAGCAACGTTTCCTCAGACTGAGAACAGAAAGAACAGTTTTTATCAATATCCCTTTTTAGCCTTTGCATATACTGATTTGTTGGATAAAACCTATGAATGATCTTGAATGAAACCTCTTTCACTTTGTTGTTTGGCAGAAGCCAAACCTTTTCCCAACACACCGGACCATGAAGTGAAGTCCAGAAAGTTCTGGCCGGCTGGGGATTCAGTCTTTAGCTCCTGCTGGAACCGTCTTTGGATGGCTTTGTTTTGATTTCTCAAAGCAGAGAAGCAGAGTTTTCCACAGCAGTGTCCGTCAGGTGAAGCTGTGGTTGGGGAGCAGATGGAGATCCTTTATAAAGATAGGTGAGGTTGAGGGAAACGGCATCAAAACAACTGAAAAGTCCTTCACAGAAACAGGGATCTGGTAGAACTGAAGGAATTCGGTGTGAGTGTAAAGTTGACCTTGTTGATTGAATAATTGTCTGATATTATTATCAAACCACTGTTGGATAAAGATAGTTTTGTTTCTGTAAAGAATGTATCTATTGTTCCAAATGGAAAACCTGTGAGGAGAAAAATCATGTTTATAAATCCTGGACCAATAAGCAGCATCTGTTTCTGAAATGAGGACAGTTTGATGGACGCTTTGTCGGGTTTGTAGGTGCAGAGCAGGAAAAAGTCGAGGTCACCAACCTGGGAGAAAATAGATCTGGGAATGAAGTTCCAGAGAGTTCGGATTTTTCAAAAACTTTCTTATCCAATTAATTTTAAAAGTCATATTTAGGGTACTGAAATCTAGAAAGTTCAGACCCCCACTAGTGTAATCATTCATTAGAACAGATTTCCTTATATGATGAGTTTGGTTTTTCCAGACAAAGTCGCATAGCAGTTTATCAACAGTTTTGCTAATGATGTTATAATCATTATTAAGAAGACGGATGGGTCTCCAATTATCAATCTAGAGTAAATCTTTCTGTGGTTTTGGGATAAGGGTACATACTCCAGGGTAGGGTGTCATTAGAAATACTTTGTTGTAAACTTCCAGTAAAAAGGGCGCCATCTGCTGGTAGAATAAAGTATAAAATTCAGAAGTTAATCCATCAGTTCCTGGAGATTTCTTTGGGTTTAACACCTTGATGACGTCACAGACTTCTCCACGACTCACTGGATCATCACAAAGTTCTTTCTCAGAGTCTTTCATTGTTCTGGTTTTGTTTAAAGAGTTCAAAAACATTTCAGCCTCTATTTCAGAATATTGTGATGAATACAGATTCTCATAAAATGATGAACAATAGTTGGAGATTATTTTAGCATCACTACAATTTATGTCATTAATTTTTAACTCGTTAATAGTGTTTATTTGTCCTTGATGCTTCTCCATTCTAAAAAAATAAGAGGAGTTTTGTTCTCCCTGCTGGAGCCATTGTTTTCTGGATGTAATAAAAGCTCCTTCTGCTTTTCTTTGATAAACTTGATCCAAGTCTTCCTGTAGTTTGATCATTTGTAGTTTCTGCTCATCTGACAGCTGTCTGGAGGTTTTTGTGATAGTACTGAGATGCCTGTCATGCTTTCTTAGTTTAGCTAAGTTGCCACCAAATGTTCTTAAAAACTTGGCTGATTCATATTTAAACAACTCCCAGTTAACGGAGAAAGAGTTCTCCAATTTGGCTTTATTAAAAAATTCTGAAAGAAGATCATTAATTTTTGTTTGCACTTCTGTCATTTTGAGCAGCGAGTTGTTTCATTTCCAATAATGAAATTTACTGACATTTTGTGAGGGACACATAACAATATCTATACGGACAGCTTGATGGTCACTTAGATGTTGACTGAAATATCCTTATCCTGTAAATGACTAGAAATGAACCAACAGTCTGATGGAGAAAAGGCTGTTCTAGATTTATGACTCCATGTAGAAGATGGTATCTGAGGATGTTTGAGTCTCCAGACATCCACCAGTTTAAACTGCTCCATAAAAGATTTGAAAAATATATTTTTGCGATTATGATTCGAGGGGGGCCACCGATCAATCTGAGGGTTTAAAGTCATATTAAAATCTCCCCCCACAATAATTGCAGAGTTTGGAAATTTCTGAAGCCATTTTTTCAATGTACTCTCAATTATAAGAAATAGTTGTTTATTTTCTGTATTCGAGTTGTAGCCGTATATATTGAAAATAATTATGATATTATTATTGTAATCAATAACTTGCCCAACAAAGTGCCCTTTAGCATCAGATTCTGTAAGCAGAACATTCCCGTTATATTTATGTTTCAGGGTTAAAACTGCTGCTGATTTTTCAGATGATGAGAAAACCATAAACCGCCCCCCCCCCCACCCCCCACTGTGTTTTCCAGACATTTACATCAGAACAAACAGAATGAGATTCCTGACAAAAGAAAAGATCTGCATTCAGCTGCTTAAGAAATAAAAATATAGCTTTTCGTTTGATATTACTTCTTAACCCGCTGGCGTTGAGCGAAACAATAGACAATGAAATATTTAGAACAAGAAAAAATACTCTCAAACACTAAGAAAAGAAACGTATCCTCTGAGCTTAACCTGCACAGCAGTAAATGCTCAACAATGTTTTGTGAATACTGAAGGTATTCACAAAACATTTCTGAAAGAGGAAAAACTGAACTAGGTCCACATCTGTATATTCTGGTTTGTGTTTCCAAGTGGGCCTCAGTAAGTTAGAAGTTCAGTCAGATCCATCCTGTTTCTGTTTTAGTGAGTTAACAACAATGTCAGAGGATCACATGACCACCAGTGACCTGATGATCTGACCTCTTGACCGTCGATGAAGCCTCTGAAGCTCGTTTTCCTTCCTCTCTGGCTTTTTGGATGAGGGGCCAGACTTTCAGCTGTGGAAAGATCCTCGGCAAAGCGGAGCTTCTTCTCTGTTTTTAGCGGCTCTCCAGACGGCATCTCTGTAGGATCTCTGGGAGAACCGGATGATGATCTCTGGGGCGTGTGCTGCTGGGATTGGGTTTCCCAGGGCGATGTGTGACATCAATGGCAGAGAAAGGCTGCTGCAGGTCTTCTACAGCGATGCTCTGACAGATCTCAGTGACCTTCACATCTTCATCAGTGACACCAAAGAGTTTCAGGTTCCTCCTCCTCGAATATGACTCCAGATCCAGAACCTGGACCTGAAGAGCTGCCACGGTTTTGTCTTCATTCTTCAGACGTTGGTCAGACTTTTGTGTGTCTTTTATTTGGTTGCATGTGAATTCTCAGCTTCTCCTTCTCCCTTCAGCGTCTTTTCATCTTCTTTGAGTTTTCATTTATTAGCCTTTCCAATGAGTCGGCTCGCTTGTTTATCAGCTCAGATAAAACAGCAATGACTTCATTTGAATCAGAAGAGCTTTGTCCAGCTGCCAGCAAAGCTTTTTTTGCAGCTGGGGGCTTTCTTGGAGTTTTAGGGAGAGGAGGGAAAGCTTCCATGTCTGAAGTTGGTGACGGTTTGGTGTAGTCATGACACGCGGTGGTCCTCAGGACTGCAGCTTTTTCGCTTTTGTTCATTCTCTTTCTCTCTCGACTGAACATCAAGGTCAAAAATCAAAAGATCTTTCTCTTCCAGAAAAGGTTTGAGCTGTTTTCTTGGTCTTTTGGATGAAATGGATGTTATGTCCGATAACCTTTGCAGGAGCTCAGAAGGTCCGTACCTACAGACGCCATCTTGGCCGGACTCCTTTCTTGTTTGTACTTGTCGTTGACATTTTTCTATACTTGTCATAATTGTAAACCTCAAGTGTTTTGTCCATAAACATCTCAGGGAGGAAGTTGGAGGCGGGGCTTAGCAGCTTCATGGAGGTGTTAGGCCCCGCCCAGATTTCCATTTCCATCTGAACCCCAGAATCCTTACAGCAACAGCACGAGAACATGAATTATTATTATTAATGTCTGTATTCTGGGACGTCAGTGTTTCCCCCAAATATCCTCGGTCCGCTTTTCCCGCGGCGCTGACCGGATGCGTTTGTCTAACGGTTTGACAATAAAGGTTTCTGAAAAAACAACAGACCGCGTGACCAAGTCACGTGACACTATCGTGACGCCGTGTCAGCTGACAGCAGAGGAACCGTCAACCGTCCGTCGACCTTCGTGGCTCCGTGTTTCTCCGGTTCTTGTGTCGGTGCGTCCGCGGTTCTCTCCCCGGTATGGCGAGCCAGTCTCAGGGCATCCAGCAGCTGCTGCAGGCCGAGAAGAGAGCGGCCGAGAAGGTGGCGGAGGCCCGGAAGCGTGAGTACGGCGAGGCGGCCCGGGACCGGGACCGGGACCGGTTCACTCACTCACACTATAAAACCACTAGCAAACCGCCACGGACGGGCCGTGACCGGGACTGTAACGTCATTCAGACACATGAGCAGTAGACGCCTGTGACGTCACCCGTTAAACTGCGTGGATCCAGATGTGAGGAGGAAACATCTGCAGGCAAGGGCCTTCAACCGCAATGCATGCTGGGCTATATTAGTCATCATATTTCCAGGGCGCTGGAATTTGGAGTTGTGGGTTTGGACACCCCACAAAGTGGCCGTTGAGGGACTGCAGGCTCACCCGGGGGGGGGGGGGGCCTGTGCTGCAGCGTGCTGCCACATGAGAAGAGGTTTGGTTTGAGAGCCACACGCGTGTTCTCCTTTCACACTCACGCATGGAGCAGCCTTAGCCTGGTTTGGCTCGGCTCTGCTCCCAGCAGGTGTCAGAGTTCTCTGGAGACAGACCAGCAAAGGAGGGGGGCACCACAGGAAGGTGGGGCATCCAGACCCGGCTAACCAATCAAGAAGCCTCAGGAGAAGTCAGAGGACCAATCAGAAAGAGGGTCATGTGACAGAAGTCTGAGTGGAGCAGAAATCCACGTTAATGTGGATCCGGTTGGGCTCATGGCGATGATTTGGGTTCTGGTCGGATCCTGAAGGTCGCATCTCTTTTTGACCTTAAAGACAGATTTCACTGGAAGCAGGAAAAGCAATAAAGTTTCCATTCAAGAGTGTCTTCCTGTTATTTAGAACATGAGCGTGTGTGTAAGTCTGAACACGTGTGGTTCAGGTGGAGCTGATGATGTCACTGTGTGTGTGCAGGTAAGAACCGGCGCCTGAAGCAGGCCAAGGAGGAGGCCCAGGCCGAGATCGAGCAGTACCGCCTGCAGAGGGAGAAGGAGTTCAAGACCAAGGAGGCCGCAGTGAGTGTCTGCTCCTGAAGCTCCTCCTCCTCTCACCTTCCTCGTTGTCATAACCTCTATGACCCCCCCCCCCCCCCCGCAGGCTCTTGGTTCCCATGGCAACAGTGCAGTGGAGGTAGATCGGGACACGGTGGAGCGCATGGCTCGCATCCAGGACAGTTACCGTAGTAACCGAGAAGCAGTGCTGGGGGAGCTGCTGCGGCGCGTCTGCGACATCCAACCAGAGTTTCACGCCAACTACCGAGTGGCTGGCTAAGTGGGAGGAGCTTAACCACAGCAGGAGTACAGGGGTGGGGCTAACTCGGCTGCCACAGCGGCGCTGCCCTTGTTTTGTTGTGAAGGTGTTGATGTTCCTTTGTGCTGACGTCTGTGTACCCGTGCTGATGTTTAGAGTATTTATACATGAAAACATGGATGTTTAGTCGACCGGAACCAAAGCCGCTCCTCTGACGGCAAACTGACGGAAAAAAGGAGAGGCTTTTATTGTGAAATTCTGCATCAAATTTTGTTGTAGTTGCTTCCTGCACGTGACATTGTGACTTCCTGCTGTCTGAGTGTTGAACATATTAAAGTGATCACTGATTGGCTGAAGCTGTGGGACCTCTTCAGTTCTGGACCTGACCCGTGACACGGCCTGTTGCTATGGTTACCTGCTTATTTACACCTGGTCCCATGTGGGACAGAAAAGGGGGGGTCTGCTCGTGACTGAACCTGGAGGACCGGATGGGAACTAACAGGGTTTTGTGGTCCAGGTCCGCGCCCCCCCCCCCCCCCCCCCCCCCCCGCACAGAGGGGGGCAGTGCTGCCTCCTTTTTGGTTCTGGAGCTGGGTGGGTACTACCTGCAGAACTTTGGAACAAACCCGTACAGCACCACAGTCTTCTGGACCCGGTCTGGACTGAGCCGACCACCTAACCATACCAGAGAGTGAAGCGGAGCGACCGCGGTCTGGGGTCAAAGGTTAGGGCAGGGGTCGGCAACCTTTTTTACTCAAAGAGCCATTTGGGATCGCCCCTAATAAAAAAGAAAGCACCCGGAGCCACAATCCGTTTTGATATCATTATATATATTATGCATGTATATATTATTCAAAGGTGCTCACTACGTCGATCTTCAATGACATGAGTGCAGATGGCGGGCCAGAAAAGATAAAAAAAATTACTTCTTTAAGATCCACCAGCCAATCAAAGTCCTCACTGAGAAGTACGGGACTTGATTGACATGTAGATTGGCCAATCGGACATCCTCTGAAACACACATCACTGCAAATACACATTATATTCTTTAAAGGATGATACTGCGGCCGCGTGTGGGCGGAGCTACTGGTTCTGGTCTGATTGCTGCATGGAGCGATGTGTTTATCAATGCATGGTAGACACTGAGAATGTGGAGAGATCAGGTTTATTGTTTTGAAGAGTTCTACTGGGTAATCAAGTTTCCATGTTTGAGTTCATAAAATCATCCCAGAGAAAGTCTCTGTTTCAACTCCTGCAGGGAAAGCTGCGTCTCAATCTGACGCCATGTTTGCATCTCTGACAGAGTTTGAAGCCAAAGCCCCTCCCCCGCCTCTCTACCTGCTTTTCCTCTCTACCTGTTCACCTGTTCACATCCTCTGCAGCTGAGAGTTGGTTTCCCCCCCGCTCCTCAGTGTGTCCTACACAGAGAGCGCTAAATACGGTCATAGCAGGATGACACGATAGTCGGGGCGCTCCAGCGCCGCACAAGGATGAAAGAGCCGGACGCAGGTTATAGCGGGGATAGAGCGGGTTAAGCAAATGAATGGAAGAAGGCGGCCCGCTGAAGAAATATTCAATATTGTACACATTTTGCTATTAGTCTGAACTATCTTTTATTTAGAAAAATCTTTTATTTTATCAGTCCAGTACGGAAAAAAACATAAAAAAAAGCTGTGTTGGCCGGTTTTTGGCTGGGTCTGGCGGTTTTCAGATGACTTTTGGGCTGGAAAACTGTGACTCGATCTGGCAACGCTGGAGCGAACTCTCAGTCTGTCATCAGCGAGTTGGTCTCTGCCCCGCGGCACGTCAAGTTCCCGGCAGATGATCGGATCGTTTATTGAAGCCGCCCCGCGTGTCTCCTCCTGCTATCAGCTCTGCAGGTCTCGAGCTCATTACGAAGCTGTTTTTTACGTGGCTCGCGCTACGTATGGAGCCATCAGCGCCTTTGAAATGCCATGAAAAATGAACAAACTAAAATAAAATTTAATTATTATAAAATACTCATTATTTTCCAAAGTCACAGGGAGCCACAACAGAAGGATGAAAGAGCCACATGTGGCTCCGGAGCCATGGGTTGCCGACCCCTGGGTTAGGGTTACCCGCTTTGATGTCAACTAGTGTCACCAATCAGGAGTGAGTATATTCAAAGGCCACACCCCCTTCCACCCTGATTGGTCAGTTTAGATAAAGAAGCACCAAATAAAATAGAGGATCATGAAGATGACGTCACTAAACCGTATCAGATCCAGAACGGTTCTCCCGACCAATAGAACGGTGAGGAACAGCAGTTTATGTCTTTACGGAAGTCCCCCCTGTTTGGGACGACAGGAGGCGTGGCCAGTCCGTCCAGGTCTCCATCCGGCCCCCAAGAGTCCAAGGTTCACATCTGGTCCCGGACCAGGTCTCCGTTCAGGTTTAACCACTCGGTTAAATCAGACTCTCCAGCCGGAATCGAACCTTTGACGTTCGGGCGTGATCTGTGCGCGTGACTGTTAAAAGTTCATCTTTCCTCCTGAAGATCACATGACCTGTTCCGCTTTACGCCCCGCCCACAGCTCCGATCCTCCCTCCTGATTTGTTTGGAGTATCTCTGCGGTGACGTCATGACGCAGCGAGCGGAAGCGGCTGCGTACTGAGGACAGAAGTTAAGGAGAACCAGAACCGGTCTGCTGCCCTGTTGTCGTCAAAGTCCCGGTCCGGTTCTAGCTCCAGGTGCTCGGTGTGAACTCACTAGACTGGATCAGCTTCAGGTGAGCGCGAGCCCCGGTTCCGTGTTATTTTGGGTGTCGGTGACCTTTCAGCTTCGCGTTCAGGTCGGGCCGAACCGAGCCGAAGCTCAGATCGAAACACAGCGTGATCGGAGATCAGGAAAACGGGGAGGGGAAGGGGGCTTGAGCAGCGCGTGCACCATGACAACAAAGGCGCACGGGGACCGAATCCTCGCGGTCGGGTTTTTTTATTTCACGGCCCATCGGACACGTACACAGGATGGAGGGGGCGGGGCCTAAGGCAAACACCAGAGGCAATGGTGACCACTGAGGAGAACAGGACCATTAGTGCCTTAAAGCTGCTCTGGACCGGGTCTGAACCGTTCCGAGTCCCGTTCTCCAGCTGTCCACTCTGGGTCTTTTAGGCTTTGAGGTCTGTGGTGGAGCGGAACCCCCGCCCGTGTTGTTTCTGCTGAGGTATTTGTTGATCCAATTCCTGCAGTCAGAGACCGGCTTTGATCTGTTGCCCAGAGCTCCCGGGGGGGCTGGACCCAGGACCAACAGAACGCCACACCCACACTGCTGGACACAAGGTCTGAGCATGCTCAGTAAAGCCCCCCAGACATCTGACTGCTCCTCACAGGGTCAACCCCTTTTGGAGGAACACTTCCCCATTGGGTCTCTGTGGACCCGCCGCCCCGTCGGTTAAATCAGACTCTCCATCCGGAATCGAACCTTTGACGTTCGGGCGGCTATATGGTGTGACTGTTCCAAGTCCCGTTCTGGTTTCACTGATAAAGGGAGCTGCTGTCAGGGTGCATTCAGGTGCTCATGTTCCTCCAGGTGGCCCCATAGACCTTGCCCCTCATAGATCATTAAGCTCAGGTCAGCTCCTCATTGGCTGTGACAGAAGCTTGTGATTGGCTGCAGTTACTTCCTGGTTCTGGTCTGGCTGGAAAAAGGCTCATTCCTCTCTCTCCCTGTGTTTCAGTGCCTTCAGTACTCGATCGGCCATCTCACCTGTCAGGTAAGAACGGTTGTGTTTACGTCCTGGAAATTAGGGATGGATGGATGGATGAATGGATGGATGGTCAAACCGATCAGAGGCCAAGAAAACGGATGATCCATAGGGCAGATGGTTCTGTCCGGCCTAGACGGGCCGGTTCTGTGGGTCAGTCATGTAACATGAGGCTGCGTGGATCCCAGACACGCACACTTAGATATGGTTGATCATAAACGGTCGTAAACGAGGCCTTCAGCTGAGATAAGTCTCCTGAGGGTTCATGCCTCCTTCAGCCGCCAAACGTGAGC
The DNA here is from genome assembly GCF_053564925.1 of Oryzias latipes. Taxonomy (NCBI): domain Eukaryota; kingdom Metazoa; phylum Chordata; class Actinopteri; order Beloniformes; family Adrianichthyidae; genus Oryzias; species Oryzias latipes. The sequence continues at coordinate 32,744,668 of NC_136248.1, read as the reverse complement.
AAAGATTACCTGATGGAGTCTGTCCTCTGTACCTTGACTCAGGTTCAGGTGGAACAGTCTCAGCTCTTCCACAGCAACGAGGTTGAAGCTGCAGAGACCCAAACGCATCACTGATGGAGGCAGAAACTCCAGAGACTCCAACAGAAAAACTGGTTCAGCTTCACTTCCTGTTCTCCCAGTGGGAGGAGCTTCTGTAGCGTCTGCTTCCATTGTCTAGACCAGTGTTTTTCAACCAGTGTGCCGTGTGAAATGACCCATTCATTGATCTAAAAACATTTACCATCTCCAGGACACCAGGGGGTATTCCAGATAGCAGGTTCTGCTAGCTCCCACGGTAAGTTTGAGGCTAAGGAAGTGGATAACCTGAGCTTTCTGTTCCAGAAATGGAGGTATGTTTCAGGGTATGTCAAGTTGCCATAGCAACTCATGCTCTGAACATAACCTGGTCTGGAGCAGGTTTAGTTGAAGGTTAGTTTGTTTTCAGAGAGGTGAAGCAGCATGGCGTGTCCATTTGAAGATGATTTAGTGGATGAAGAAGCTCAGATAATACTTTTTCCACCATGAGAGGCTGATAAGACCACATATGGATGTTGGAAAGATAAACTTTTTACTTTGATCTAACTTCATTATTTGCTTCAGTTAAGATAAATCATTTTCTTAGTTAAGTCAGCCTCAAAATAACACGTAGTTATCAGACAGTTATTTTACTTTCATTCAAATGAATTCAATTAAGTAGGTGTAACTTTGGTGCTGCTGTTAGATCGCCACCGCAAGGGATTGTGGGATATCATTCCCTTTGCCTGTCTGGATGGATTTGGGTTTAAGTGTGGCTTTTTGACCAAATGTGTTTAGTTGTTTAGCTGTTTTACTGTATTTTGCAGAGTTATTTGTCCTGTTATGTTTAATTCTTTCTGCACCATGAGTGAGAGGGCGGAAGAGGAAGATGAGGATATTTAGCATTATAATTGATTTCATGTTGCGCGTCCATATTGTTTTTATTGTTATAAAACGGAGAATACCTGCAGGCTCAAACTTAGACATATGAGAGTTCAAGGATTACAATAAATTAAGATGGAAAAGATTTAATTGAATTGGAGTAAAATGACATTTATTAAATAAATATGTAAATTTGAGTTGTAAAAAATATTAAATTTTATAGACATAAGAAATTAGGTTGAATAAATTTAACTTAATCACTTGTTACCAATAGAATTCATTTAAGTTGGATAAGTTAAATATATATATATATATATGCGTCACAATAGAAATAAGATCAGAAACTTGTGCGTTTACTTTGTCTGTTCTGTTTCTCCAAGCAGAAACTCTTTCATTTGCTGATGATGCAGCCGTGTTTCTTTATTGATGGTCGTATAATCTTCATACGCCGTCATTTAAATCTCAGACTCCGTCTCACTGAAGTATAGCTCTCTCTTTTTTTCTCCACGCGTTTCCATGGTGACTCCAGAAATCGTTGATCCATTGAGAATGTCTTTATGTACCTGCTGTGCACGTGCATTAACCCAGGGTTACCAAGTGGAGCGTAATTACACTAACTCATATCCGGTCTGTTGGAACCGACATACCCAGAGTAAGCAAGTTCAGGTGGATTTCAGCCAGAGTTCAGGGTTAAAGTCAGGGAAGTTTAAACATGCTTCCTGGAATACCCCCCTGGTCTCTGTGTTCATCCAAACAGGCCCTGATAAAACCCTGAGTAGTTAGGAATATGAAAGATCATAAAATACTTTTTTCTTTGTGTTTATTTGATTCTATTAAAGACATTTTGATCATAATGACGGTACCGCGATTTAGCCGTAGCGTCAGCTGTTTTCTGAAAAGTCCCGCCCCTTTAACTGTCTCCACCAATCATTCTTGGAGGCTTAATCACATGTCATTAGTCTGACCAATCAGAAGTGGTTAAAGTCTTCACTTCCTTGTTCAGATTCTGCTCATAAAGTCACTCAGTTCCAGCAGAAATACCAGCTAAAGCTCGTCTTTAGCGGTGTAGCTTTCCACAGAATCCGGTGTCAGACCGTGGAACAAGAGAACAAAACAATGAAGCTCAGAGAAGAGAGTCTGTCTGCCATCACTACATCTCCCATGATGCATTGGGTTAAAGTGACAGCGTCTCAGCGTACAATGAGTCTTCCCTGTTAAACGTCTTAAACCACAACAAACACATCAATAAGTTTATAAATCTTCTTGATGAAATCAGAGGTCAGAGGTCAACAGTTTAGTTCTCCTTCCAAGTTTGTGTTTCTTAACAGCCAAACATCCCAGAGTTTGGTCCAAGTCATCTTTCTGACTAAAACACTTTTCTAAAGACGTCTGGATTATTTTAGATGTTAAACTGAAGAAGAAGTAAGAACATTTAAGAAACAGGATTAAGGTGAAACAGACACAATTAAACTAAATTAAAACAATTTAATCATCTTAAAAGAAAAAAAACATTTTTGTTAAAGTTTTCAAAGACATTTTTGATTAAGACAAAAGAAAAACTAATAAAACTTCAACATGTTCACTTTTTGTGTAGCTACAGAAAACAGAAATATGTTATTTTTGTGTACATTTTATCAAACATTGTGATCATATAATTCTTCAAAATTACAGTTGCCTTTGCACCAACATTTATAAAAAAAATAAAAATCACAATTTAGAAAGAATATATTTGTTATTTTTGTGAGGTTACATAAAATTAAATGTTAATGAACTGAAGGGAAAAACAACTACCAGGATAAAATGTCAAATAATTATTACTGAAACAACCCCCCCACTAAAACATTCTGAATCACATCAAAAATGAACGTGTCCCATCCCAAAACCTGTCACGTCTGAGCGTTTCTTTGCACATGCCTCGTACATGCCTGTCAGGGTGGTCATGTCTGCCACATCACATGACCAGGACGCAGAGAGGAAGGTGACTCAGGCTCCGCCTTCTGCTCTACCTGGCAGATGGAGGAGTACGAGCACGTTGTCTGTTTGGTGCAGCTTCTCGTTAATGCGCTGTGATCTAATTGTCCGACAGCAGATGAGTTATGGAGGGCTGTGATTGGTTGATTCTGCCCTCTTTAGCTTCAGGGCCTGACGACCAATCAAATTAAAGCAGTAGGTCTGCTCTGTGATGCGGGCTTGTTACCACGGTGACGGCTCCTAGCTGACTTTATCAACCGCTGTGATGTCATCAACAGTCAGTTCTGGTCTTTCTGAGTCCGAGTGAAGACGACTGAGCCGTCAGAGCAGAACCCACAGGTGAGTTCTGAAGCGGGTTGGGGCTTCTGAGCTCTGGGGTAGAACCATGTTTAGATCAGCTGTGCTGGTGCCGGTTCTGTTGGCTTCTGTCTCATTCGCCGCGGTGACGGTCCTCTCCTCCAACGCCAGAAAGGACTCAGTTTCCCAGAATTCCCAGCACAGCCTCCTAACACTGCAGGGTCAGGTCGGGCTCGTGTCGGTGGGATTGGGGTGATGGGCGTGTCAGGACCTGGTGCAGTGAACGCTCATGGGAGTTGTAGTTTAATGATCTCGTCTTTCCTGCAGCCATGGATCACATGAACCACACCCCCCTGCAGGCCGAACCCACCCCCAATCACCACCACACCCATGTCCAGCCCACCACCGCCCACAACCACGGAGGAGGGGACTCTGGTGGCGGCCACATGGGCATGGTGAGTGAGAACATGTCGCCACATCATGTGACTGTTGTCATAAGTCTGACACGTCTCTGTTGTCCAGGCGATGACCTTCAACTTAAACTACCTAAACGTGCCGCTGCTGTTTGAAGGGCTGCTTATCAACTCACCCGGAGGTAGGCGGGGCTTCCTGACTTCCCACCTGACTTTATCCGCAGTTTAATTTTAATTTCTCCCCCCGCTGTCCTTCAGAGATGGTGGCGGCTTGCATCGGCGTGTTCCTGCTGGCAGCGCTGTATGAGGGCCTAAAGATCGGGCGGGAGGTGCTGCTGCGCCGCAGTCAGGTCAACGTGCGCTACAACTCCATGCCGGTTCCAGGAGCCGATGGGACTGTGCTGATGGAGACCCACAAGACGGTGGGGTATGTTAGCAGCACATACACGTTCAGCAGTAACATACAGGATGGGGGCGGAGCCAGTAATGACTGGTCCAGAACATTAACAATGTCAGATTCTCCCTTTTATTTTTAAATGATAGAAGTTGACCCTAAACCTGTTTCTGGGTTCTGGTTCTGCTTCGGCTTTACTTTTTCAGGTGTTTTTTTTCTGTGGTTGGAGGTGTGAAACTGCATACCTGACACGCTAACGGTACCTGACACGCTAGTGAGACCTGACACGCTAGTGAGACCTGACACGCTAGTGAGACCTGACACGCTAACGGTACCTGACACGCTAACGGTACCTGACACGCTAACGGTACCTGACACGCTAACGGTACCTGACAAGCTAACAGTACCTGACACGTTAACGGTACCTGACAGGCTAGTGAGACCTGACACACTAACGGGACCTGACACGCTAGTGAGACCTGACACGCTAACGGTACCTGACACGCTAGTGAGACCTGACACGCTAACGGTACCTGACACGCTAACGGGACCTGACACGCTAGTGAGACCTGACACGCTAACGGTACCTGACACGCTAGTGAGACCTGACACGCTAACAGTACCTGACAGGCTAGTGAGACCTGACACGCTAGTGAGACCTGACACGCTAACGGTACCTGACACGCTAACGGTACCTGACACGCTAACGGTACCTGACACGCTAACGGTACCTGACACGTTAACGGTACCTGACAGGCTAGTGAGACCTGACACACTAACGGGACCTGACACGCTAGTGAGACCTGACACGCTAACGGTACCTGACACGCTAGTGAGACCTGACACGCTAACGGTACCTGACACGCTAACGGGACCTGACACGCTAGTGAGACCTGACACGCTAGTGAGACCTGACACGCTAGTGAGACCTGACACGCTAGTGAGACCTGACACGCTAGTGAGACCTGACACGCTAACGGTACCTGACACGCTAACGGTACCTGACACGCTAACGGTACCTGACACGCTAACGGTACCTGACACACTAACGGTACCTGACACGCTAGTGAGACCTGACACGCTAACGGTACCTGACACGCTAACAGTACCTGACACACTAGTGAGACCTGACACGCTAACGGTACCTGACACACTAGTGAGACCTGACACGCTAGTGAGACCTGACACGCTAGTGAGACCTGACACGCTAGTGAGACCTGACACGCTAACGGTACCTGACACGCTAACGGTACCTGACACGCTAACGGTACCTGACACGCTAACGGTACCTGACACGCTAACGGTACCTGACACACTAACGGTACCTGACACGCTAGTGAGACCTGACACGCTAACGGTACCTGACACGCTAACAGTACCTGACACACTAGTGAGACCTGACACGCTAACGGTACCTGACACGCTAACAGTACCTGACACACTAGTGAGACCTGACACGCTAAAGGCCCGTACACACCGGGACGAATATTCGCCAGGCGTTATTCGCCAGTGTTTTTCAACACGCTGTTTGTGTTCACACCCAGGCGATTTTCGCTGACGGTTAGCCGAGCGAACATGCAATTTCATTCCCTGACATTAGATGGCGCTTAATGTAAACAGAAATACTCCTGTACACAAGGTGGCGCTGCGCAACTTAACGCTTCTTAAAGTCGCTTTTCACTCAGAAGAAGAGAGCAAGTATTTACGCGCTTGTCAGAATCATACAAAGAAAACATGAATATTTCAAGCATCAGTAGCTCCAACTGGTGCTTTGTTCGGGGATATTTTAGAATGTCCGTCATTATTTCTTCGCGGCAGTGTAGACGCTACTTGGCGTCTATCTTCTTCGCTGGTATGTGTGCTCAGCAAGGCAGTTTTGTGTTTGAGCGCCCCCAAGTTGTGTTTTACTGTAACTTCAGAAGCTCCAGACACGTGTGCAAAAGCGCCATTCTCATCGGTCGAATAGATTTCGACGCGACGCGTCGAAAAAAAAAACGAACCCGAGGCGTTTTTTTTTTTGACGCTTTAGCGCGTGGCGTTTTTTCGCCTCGGTGTGCACACTCTCATTGGTGCCCTTTGTTTAGTCACGAAGCGTTAAACGTCGGCGAAAATCGCCGGCGAAATTCGTCCCGGTGTGAACAGGCCTTAACGGTACCTGACATGCTAGTAATACCTGAAACGCTAACGGTACATGATACGCCAGTGAGACCTGACACGCTAACAGTACATGACACGCTAGTGAGACCTGACACGCTAACGGTACCTGACACGCTAGTGAGACCTGACACGCTAACGGTACATGATACGCCAGAGAGACCTGACACGCTAACAGTACATGAAACGCTAGTGAGACCTGACACGCTAACGGTACCTGACACAATAACTATTACTGACACGCTACTGATGCATGACACACTAACGGGATCTGACACGCTAGTGAGACCTGACACGCTAACGGTACCTGACACGCTAGTGAGACCTGACACGCTAACGGTACCTGACACGCTAGTGAGACCTGACACGCTAACGGTACCTGACACGCTAGTGACACCTGACACGCTAAAGGTTCCTGACACGCTAACGGTACCTGACACGCTAGTGAGACCTGACACGCTAACAGTACATGATACGCCAGTGAGACCTGACACGCTAACAGTACATGACACGCTAGTGAGACCTGACACGCTAACGGTACCTGACACGCTAGTGAGACCTGACACGCTAACGGTACATGATACGCCAGAGAGACCTGACACGCTAACAGTACATGAAACGCTAGTGAGACCTGACACGCTAACGGTACCTGACACAATAACTATTACTGACACGCTACTGATGCATGACACACTAACGGGATCTGACACGCTAGTGAGACCTGACACGCTAACGGTACCTGACACGCTAGTGAGACCTGACACGCTAACGGTACCTGGCACGCTAGTGAGACCTGACACGCTAACGGTACCTGACACGCTAACGGTACCTGACACGCTAGTGAGACCTGACACGCTAACAGTACCTGCTACACTAACGGGACCTGACACGCTAGTGAGACCTGACACGCTAACGGTACCTGACACGCTAGTGAGACCTGACACGCTAACGGTACATGATACGCCAGAGAGACCTGACACGCTAACAGTACATGAAACGCTAGTGAGACCTGACACGCTAACGGTACCTGACACGCTAACGGGACCTGACCCGTTAACGGTACCTGACACGCTAACGGTACCTGACACGCTAACAGTACATGACATGCTAGTGAGACCTGACACGCTAACGGTACCTGACACAATAACTATATCTGACACGGTACTGATGCATGACACACCAACGGGACCTGACACGCTAGTGAGACCTGACATGATTGCAATACCTGACACCCTAGCTGTACCTGACATGCTAACCTCTCTCTTTCTCAGGCAGCGGATGTTAAGCTCCGCCCACTTCCTACAGACGCTGCTGCACATCATCCAGGTGGTGATCAGCTACTTCCTGATGCTCATCTTTATGACCTACAATGGTTACCTCTGCATCGCTGTGGCAGCTGGCGCCGGCATGGGCTATTTCCTGTTCAGCTGGCGAAAGGCTGTGGTGGTCGACATTACGGAGCATTGTCATTAGCCACAATGCTAGTTAACCTCACAACTCTAACACCTGTTAGCTGTTTGCTAGCAGGAATACCAAGTAATTAGCAGTAAAAGACGTATAATCACAGATGTTAACGCGGTGGGAATGTCGCGCCGCCTGTCGGCTGGAAAACCCAAAACGTTAGTCTTGCGGTGAACCTTTGAAGTTAGACAAGCCGGCCAATGGGAGGGCAGAATCTTATCAGCCAAACATCTTCTTTCCTTTAGTGCCATGACCACATTGGTTAGCGTAGCTCCTCCCCCTCAGTATAACCAACCAGGAACCTCATGTGGGTATCGGTTTGACAGACGACCTGGAACCAGCACAGACTTGTTTTGTTTGATTTCCTGTTTACACTTTCTTTGTCGACATGACAAATTGTGTCTTTATTTAAATGTACACACAGATTCTCATGATTATTCTTGTTTCCTGTGTCTGTGGAAGAATCGACCAATCAGAGCGCAGCCATGTGATCATCCTGTACAGCTCTCAGGTAACCGACTCTGAGCATCAACGATGTTGATCGCTCGCCGCCATGGGCCTTAAATCCTCCGTCTGCTGCCTTACTCAGCAGCCATCCGCTGTTGTCATGGAGATGGAAACCCCGCCTCTGCTCTAGCCATGTACACTGAGGTGGGCGGGCTTTATCTTTTGGACCAATGACGGCGCACAGACAGTTTGATGAAGGGCATGTGACCTCCTGTGATTGTTGTGAAGGTTTTATCAAAGTGTTTTATGCCAACATGCTGGAATTATAACAGAATAAAGTTCTTGTGTTCTGGTTCTGGACTCCTTTCATGACATCAGTGAACTTCTAGGTGTGAGGTCAAGGCCACCCCCCACCCCCCCACCCCCGTATCATAAGGCCTTTCCTGTGGCGGACGCCTGGTTGATGTCATTTCTTCTGTCATGACGTCATCCTGGGGTCTGCTCCTCCTAAAAGCGGTTTTCCAGGTCTTTCCTTGTGTTGTCTGCATGTCCAGGTCGGCAGGAGGAGACCGGAAGTAAATATTAATAATAAAAATCACTTAAGGAACCAAACCGACCCTTGACGTTCAAACCCTCCGGTCCGGTTCTGACCCGCCTCTCTGCTGCCCCCTTAGTTCAGGTTCAATGATGTTCCCCATAACGCTGCTGGTTTCTGTTCTCCAAGGGTGGATGGTTCTGGTTCTGGTTCTGGATTATCTTCACTGAACCCGACATGTCACAGAACATAAAGGCTTAGAACCCAGCGGTGCAGATCCACGTTGATCCGAGGAGACGGAACCAGACGGACAGAACATCGGCCCGGTTCTTTGGGAAAAGTTCGGATGTGTTCTGTTCGAACGTGGATAACACGTGACTGCGTGACAGAGCCGCTGGTAGGGCCGTTGGTCTCCATGGCAACCGAGGATTGTTTACGGAGTGGCCACGCCGCAGAGACGCCTGGATTACCGGAAAAAACCTTCTACAGGTGAGACCCCCCCACCCCCGCCCCCCGCGCGCGCAGATGAGTTTTTAAACGAGTCTGGTTCTAGCAAATCCGGTTCTGCTTTCACTGGTTCCGCTGCGGGTCGATGTTGAACCAGAAGGAAAAGCCGAGAAAAAAACAAAAACTACAGCGAAAAACCGACAAACGGCCGTAAAGAAAATGTTTCAAACCAAATGATTCATCGTGAACAGAAATATATATATATATACTATGGTCACCATAGTAACCTGTTTGAGACTCGAGCTAACGTGAGCCAGACCCTCTGCAGTCAGAGTTCAGCTCACCAGAACGAAAAAACCCAACAGGACCACACAGGTGGAAGCCCCGCCCCTTCCTGTCATGAGCTTCAGAACTGCTGATCCATCAGAAATCCTCTGATCCCTATGGCAGAAAACCAATATTAGATTCCCGTCCTCCACAGACCAGAACCACTGGCTCCACCGGTATTCAGCTGCTAGAGTACCGGCCAGGGTCCACTTTATGGCTGCTTAGTGTGGAAAAAAAGATTCTGATCAAATCCAAAAGCATCTGATGGGATTTTCTCTGAGAGTGAGATGACAGGAAGGATGGCAGAGGGCTGGACAGGACAGGAGACGGCTTAGGAGGAAACAGGAGGACCACAAGGAACACCTGACTCCAGAACCAGGGGTTCTGATCCGCATTGAACTCTCAGGTGTAAGCCTGGACTTGCTCTGTTGTCCTCAGCTGCTGGACCTCACCTGTCTCTCACACCTGTCCCTCACACCTGTCTCTCACACCTGTCCCTCACACCTGTCCCTCACACCTGTCCCTCACACCTGTCTCTCACACCTGTCTCTCACACCTGTCCCTCACACCTGTCTCTCACACCTGTCTCTCACACCTGTCTCTCACACCTGTCCCTCACACCTGTCCCTCACACCTGTCTCTCACACCTGTCCCTCACACCTGTCCCTCACACCTGTCCCTCACACCTGTCTCTCACACCTGTCCCTCACACCTGTCTCTCACACCTGTCCCTCACACCTGTCTCTCACACCTGGACCTCACCTGTCTCTCACACCTGGCCCTCACACCTGTCTCTCACACCTGTCCCTCACACCTGTCTCTCACACCTGGCCCTCACCTGTCTCTCACACCTGGCCCTCACACCTGTCTCTCACACCTGTCCCTCACACCTGTCTCTCACACCTGAACCTCACCTGTCTCACACCTGTGTCTTACCTGTGAGCTCAGCAAAGCGATGGCAGGAACGTCCAGACATGACCACGAGATGGCAGTGATGGCCAAACGCCAGCTGTCCCAGTGCTCGGATCCCGTGGAGAAACTCCGTCTGCAGTGTCTGATCAGGGGCTCGTCTGGGATCAAGGGTCTTGGCAGGTGAGCTCCACCCACTTTCCCCCTTTATCTCACCTGCCTGTGCTAGACTCACCTTACTGGTCTGATGAGGGTTTTGGGATGGCACACTTGAGCCGGTCTTCGCTGTTTCTGTCCTTAGAACCTTTAGAGTGATGGACGACAACCAGAACCGGTCTCTGGACTTAAAGGAGTTCTTGAAGGGTCTGAACGACTATGGGCTGCTGATGGAGAAGGAGGAGGCTGCCGCGCTCTTCCAGCACTTTGACCGTGATGGCAGCGGGACCATCAGTTTTGACGAGTTCCTCATTGCTCTTCGGGTACAAAACACCAACAAGGGGGGTAGTTTAATGTTTGGTCCAGGACCAGGCTGGTTTCTGGGTCCATAACGCTGGCTCTGCTTCCTGCAGCCTCCGATGTCCAGGGCTCGACTGGAGGTGGTCATGCAGGCCTTTCGAAAGATGGATAAGACGGGGGATGGGGTGATCACAGTGGAGGACCTGAGAGGAGTCTACAACGCCAAGTATCACCCCAAATACCAGAATGGAGAGTTGAGTGAAGATCAGGTGTTCAGGACCTTCCTGGACAGCTTTGACTCTCCGTATGACAAAGACGGGAAGGTACGAGAACACTTCCACCTCATGTTTCTTTGTAATGTTAGAACTAAAGTTCTTCAATCTGCTTAGAATTTAATACGGTACATGAGTTAAGAACAGGCCCGTGTCAAGAGAACCATCATTAATACAGTAGTAATATCAGACATCATAGAGAATATGACCTTTCTTATATAATGTTACATAGAACACAGGATCATCAACGTAGCCACCAGAGGGCCAGAGCCAGGGTCTAATCGTGCCGGTCCCAAGTCCGGACAAATCCAGACCAAAGGAGAAGAAGAACTACAGCGTTCCCTTGTTTTTCGCGGGAAATATGTTCTAAAAAGAACCCCTTATGGATTAAATCTGTGAAGCAGAATTCTAAGGCTGTAAAACTCCTCTCTACACACGTTCTAGATGTTTCTCAGACAGACATGAACATTTTCCCGCTTTTCTCTCGGGTTTCAAGGCTAAAAGTTCTAACCTTCATAGAAAAATACATCCAGGATTATAGAATGATGAAGATGAAGAACGCATTCTGTACAGGAGACAAAGCACGGAGGACATTGATTGACAAGGTCAACAGCCAATCAGAATGTAGAATACAATGTCCAGTAAGAAAAAGAAAAGCGTTAAACAGTGGAAGGAGAACGGCGACGCGGTGAGGGAACACAGCGTGTCAACCCTTTTTTATGGTTGGGTTCATTTGTGAAGCAGCAGCATGAAACCATCTGAAAGTTCAACACAAAACGTCAAAACACAAAACAACCTGACTGGGGGGGGCTGTGGTGGAGCAGTCCACCTCTGATTGGAGGATTGCAGGTTCCGTTCCTGTCCTGAAGTGTCCCTGGCAACCCCACCCTGTCCTGGTGGCGTTTGGCGTCAGTGTGTTCATGGGTGACTGGGACGGTGGCTGTAAAGCGCTGTAGATGTGGATCAAACCCAGAACAGACCTCATCAGCGAGGGACTCAGAGGAAGAAGAGTTTATTGTGGGGATGTTCTCACATAGCAGCGATTGTTCAGTGGAACACATTCAAACATTGGTCTTTATAGGTAGACCAACAGCCGACACGAGAGAACATTGGCTGATGTGGGAGGAGCCAGGAAGTTCCTGTTACCGAGCGAGTAAAAGACAAAGTAGAATCCAGGAGAACATGCTAATGCTTCGGTAGCTCTGAGGAGCTGATCAGTGTTCCTCAGAGCTCCATCACTAGAACTCAACTCTGTAACAAAATCTGCTCACTATCACTTCACTGCCTTCCCCCTCGTCTTCATCCTGGAAAAAACATCTCTTCATCTTCTCTCCTGATCTGCAGGTCACCAAAGAAGAGTTCATTGACTACTACAGTGGCGTGAGCGCATCCATCGACAGCGATGTCTACTTCATTCTCATGATGAGGAACGCCTGGAAGCTGTAAGCTTCATGGGATCTTCAGAGGATCTCCTAAAGATTTCAAGAGGATCATCAGAAGACTTTCCAAAGATTCCAGAGGATGGTTCCGGGATCTAGAGACTTTAAATGTCATGCATGGATCCTGAAATGATCTTCACAGGATGTTTGTAGGATTTCACAGGATTCTTAGGATATTTAGAGGACCCTCAAAGGATCTTCCCGGCTTTAGCAGAGGTTGTTTGTGGGATCCGAAGATCTTCCTCTCAGCTGAAGAAGGGTTGTTCTTCAGTCTCAGCGAGTGGTTCGGCCATGTTGACTAACTGAGTCTGTGGAGCTGAATGATAACAGTCTGTCAGTTTGATCACTTCTTTTTAGGGTTAATAAAGCAGCAATGTCTTGTGGACGGTGTCTCCATCATCAACCCGTGTCACACATGAGCTGTTCTTGACTCACACAGCAGCATTGTTCTCTGGTTGGGCCACAAACGGCTTCAGGTCTCCATGGTAACGGTGGCAGACTATACAAAGCCTCCTCTGACGGAGCTATAGGTGGGGGCGGGGTTGAACAACAAGGAAACACCCTCAGTTCCTGTCTAAAAACCAAACTGGATGACCCAGACGCCAACGCGGGGTCTTCGCTGTTGGTCAGCCAAGAGTTGGTTAGGAACCGGTTTTTGGAGCTGGAGATGGAAGACGCCCACAGAAATGTTACCAAGTCAGAAGCATCGACTGTATGTGAGAATTGGACCAAGAGAGTGTGGACCCCCCACCAAAAAAATGGCTTCAACCAAATGAAGTCAATTCAGTCGCCATTTTTCCCTGACACGGATGCCGCGGTGTTGGAACCAGACATCGTCAGGAAACAGTGATTGGTCCCAGTCGGTTTGAGTCATCGTTCCTATGGCAACCACTCTGACCAATTATGAGCGAGCTTGTATGAAGGCCACACCCCTACCACCTACACAAAATGTGAAATTAAAATCTTTCTGAACTACAAAAAAACATTAATTATAAAAAGAGGATCATCAAGAACTTATTAAAGAAGGTACCAGATCCAGAACGACTGAGGAACAGCTGTTTGGTTCTGTATAGAAATCTGTGGGATTTTTTGAGTACTTCCTGTTTGGAATGCCAAGGGGGAGGGGCCACTCAATCCAGATCTCAGATACAGTGAAAAGTCCAGATCTGGTTCCTGTCCACCTTCAGACAGCAGACGGTGTTCCTCCAGTGGAGACCCTTCAGTGCAGCTTTCAGCAGCAGGTTCCAGCAGCAGGATGTTTGCTCCATTAGAATTCCACAATAAAAGTACAAAATGATGCATCTTTGCTAAAAGCTCGTCTTCTGAAAGGTCCTCTATCAAAGGTTCCTTATCATGTTCCTCAGAGTCCAGTGAGCTGAGGAGTCTGAATGGATCCAAAAGGATGAAGAGTTGGTGGTTCCTGCAGGATCTCCTGTGAATGCTGAGAGAACATCCAGACCAGGAAGCAGATCTGCAGGACCGTGCTGTTGGTTCTCCAGGTGTCCGTCTGTCCACCAGGAGGTTCTGCTGCAGCTATTTGGTCCTGTAGAAGCTGGACATGGTGACGTAGGCCTCCTCTGGTTGGGTCGCTCTTAACTCCACGGGGCTGGCTGCGCTGCCTCCTTCTGGCAGGGGGGAGTCCTGCTGGTTCTGCTTCCTGGGTCCGTGGATGGAGGAGGCGGCGAGGTTCTGCCAGCTGTCTTCACTGTCAGATGAGGTCCTGCTGAGCAATGCAGAGACCTCCAGCTCCTCTGTGCTGACGCTGGTGGAGTTCCTGCAGTCAGAGCTCTGAGTGGAGCCCGGCTGGGGGCCGCTGGCCAGGAGCTCTTCGTCACGCACCGCTCGGTCCACCGGGTCCACGTTCAGGGAGCTGAACTCCTCAGGATTCAGGCTCAGCAGGAGACCCTGAAACAGTAGAGAACCGCTCGAGCTCCACCACTTGGTGGACGGCTTCATCGTCAGTGAAGAAGACTCACCTTGTGCTGTTTGCAGATCTGAACCAGAGTCTGCTTGGGATGTGGGATGATGGGCCAGATGAAGGTCAGAATTCTGCAGGAACAAAGGAGGAGTTCAGAGGAGAACCAGGTCTCAGACACGATCCTACCAACAGCGAAAACCTCCTACTGTTTCTTCCAGAAGATGAAGGCACTGGAGGTCACCCCCACCACCACCACCACCATCAAGCACACCGTGAGGATGTGCTCCATCTTCACCACAGGGGGATCTGCAGGAAGCACCCAGAGTGAGTCGTAGCTCCACTGTGGCTCCTTCAAGCCTGGAAGGCGTGTCTCACCCGCAGGACTGAGGAAGCTGACCGTCTCGCTCCATTCGCTCCAGCTGCCACGGAGAACACCGCAGGGGATGGAGCGTACCTTCACGTGGTACTGGGAGCGCGGGCGGAGGTGCTTCGTGTCAAACCGGATACAGTCCTGAGAGGAAACGTTTTGAATCTGCAGGAACACAGAACCCAAGGGTCATAAATACAGATCATCTGTAGAGGATCAGGAGGATCTGTAGAGGATCGGGAGGATCTTTAGAGGATCGGGAGGATCTTTAGAGGATCAGGAGGATCTGTAGAGGATCGGGAGGATCTTTAGAGGATCAGGAGGATCTGTAGAGGATCAGGAGGATCTTTAGAGGATCGGGAGGATCTGTAGAGGATCGGGAGGATCTTTAGAGGATCAGGAGGATCTTTTAGAGGATCAGGAGGATCTTTAGAGGATCGGGAGGATCTGTAGAGGATCAGGAGGATCTTTAGAGGATCAGGAGGATCTTTAGAGGATCGGGAGGATCTTTAGAGGATCAGGAGGATCTGTAGAGGATCGGGAGGATCTTTAGAGGATCAGGAGGATCTTTAGAGGATCAGGAGGATCTGTAGAGGATCGGGAGGATCTTTAGAGGATCAGGAGGATCTGTAGAGGATCGGGAGGATCTTTAGAGGATCGGGAGGATCTTTAGAGGATCGGGAGGATCTTTAGAGGATCAGGAGGATCTGTAGAGGATCGGGAGGATCTTTAGAGGATCGGGAGGATCTGTAGAGGATCGGGAGGATCTTTAGAGGATCGGGAGGATCTGTAGAGGATCGGGAGGATCTTTAGAGGATCAGGAGGATCTTTAGAGGATCAGGAGGATCTGTAGAGGATCGGGAGGATTTTTAGAGGATCAGGAGGATCTGTAGAGGATCGGGAGGATCTTTAGAGGATCGGGAGGATCTGTAGAGGATCGGGAGGATCTTTAGAGGATCAGGAGGATCTTTAGAGGATCAGGAGGATCTTTAGAGGATCAGGAGGATCTGTAGAGGATCAGGAGGATCTTTAGAGGATCAGGAGGATTTTTAAAATATCGGGAGGATCTTTAGAGGATCAGGAGGATCTTTAGAGGATCGGGAGGATCTTTAGAGGATCGGGAGGATCTGTAGAGGATCAGGAGGATCTTTAAAGGATCAGGAGGATCTTTAGAGGATCAGGAGGATCTGTAGAGGATCAGGAGGATCTGTAGAGGATCGGGAGGATCTTTAGAGGATCAGGAGGATCTTTAGAGGATCAGGAGGATCTGTAGAGGATCGGGAGGATCTTAAGAGGATCAGGAGGATCTGTAGAGGATCAGGAGGATCTTTAGAGGATCGGGAGGATCTTTTAGAGGATCAGGAGGATCTTTAGAGGATCGGGAGGATCTGTAGAGGATCAGGAGGATCTTTAGAGGATCAGGAGGATCTTTAGAGGATCGGGAGGATCTTTAGAGGATCGGGAGGATCTTTAGAGGATCAGGAGGATCTGTAGAGGATCGGGAGGATCTTTAGAGGATCAGGAGGATCTTTAGAGGATCAGGAGGATCTTTAGAGGATCGGGAGGATCTGTAGAGGATCAGGAGGATCTTTAGAGGATCAGAAGGAACTGTAGAGGATCTTCAGAGGATGAAAAGGGTCTTCAATGTATAAGGAGGGTCTTCAATGGATACACAGAAGATCAGGAGGATCTGTAGAGGATCTTCAGAGGATCTTCAGCGATGAAGACGGTCTTTAATGGAAATACAGAGGATCAGGAGGATCTTCAATGGATCAGGAGGATCTTTGGAGGTTTAGTAGTAGTAGTAACTTTATTTTTTCTAGCACCTTTCACAAATAAAATCACGAAGGTCTTTGCAGAGTAAAACAATGAGGGAAAGTACAACAGATTAAAACAACAAATAGAATAATTCAATGAATTTAAAGCTCTCTTGAAAAGCGTCTACAAAAGACTCAACATTGTCAGTCAGGCACAGCAATAGGGCGGTTTAGATGGATCTTTAGAGGATCAGGAGGATGTTTTAGTTGTTTTTCATCTCGATGTGGTTTTGCTTCATGGAGATCTGTAAACCCATCTGGTTCTTTTTTCCCATCAGGACATTCTTCCTGGTTTGCAGCTTCAGATCCCAGTCTGCTGTTAGACGGACAGAAATGAGCTGAAGGATCTTCTCACCAGATTCTGTCCTGCAGTCCAGATGTGCAGCTGGAACAGCTGGTTCTCCACCTTCAGATAGTCGTTCTGGTATGGAATCTCGATAAAGATGACCGTCTGGTTTGACTCCAGGTCAAAGGTGACATTGCACACCTGAGGACTCTTGGGTTTAACTGAAGAAGAGGAGGAGAAGAGAAGAGTGAAGACGTTCTGCAGATGGTGAGAGCAGCAGGAAGTGAAAACAGGTTACATGTGTTCTGACAGGAGGATCACTTCCTCCAGCAGGTGCTGCAGTGTTTACCTATTTTGGTCAGGTTCACCACGGAGGAGATGGGTCGTCCTCTCTGTAGGTGCACGGTCACGTTGACGGGCACCACCGGACTCAGATCCTCAGACCGGACTGTGTCTCCATCGGCCTCCACGCATTTCATCTTCTTGCCACTTTTGGTCCACTCGGAATAACTGACGGGAACAACAGGAAAATCTGTGAGGCCCAGAAGTTCTGACCCGCAGGAGGCCTCTGCAGCACATCCAACATCCGTACCACATGGTGGTCTTGACAACGGCGTTCCACTCCTCCTCCTCCTCCTCCTCATCCTCACTGCTGCTGCTGTCCGTCAGCAGCTGGCAGGTGACGTTGCATCCATGGATGGAGATGTGGGAGCTGCAGCTCATCTGGAGCTCTGCAGGGATCAAAGCACACCTGAACGTCACGCACGCGTCACATGACCACCGAGGAGGAGGTCCCGAGGAGTCAGTTCCCAAAAACAGCGTCGGTGCAGCCCCCCACCCCCACCCCTGTGGTTTGGTCTGACGCAGGAGAAGCTGCTTCCAGTCAGGACAGCTGGACCTGGACAGAACCTGCTTCTACGATCATCTTCATCTTCCGTCCATGGCTGCCCCCACCCCCACCCCCACCACCCAGAGTCTGCTTCAGTTTCTTTTCTGGGCTGCGTTCCTCTGAGTCTTCCTGCCTGCAGGTCTTCCGAATCTCGTTTAGAAGATCTGAGGAGAGCATGGACCTGCAGCTCCGGACCCCTGCTGACCCCCCAGATCTGACAAGTCTGGTTCTTCCCTTTAGGGTCAAAGTTCAGAACCTCAGAACATGAAGAAACATCTTCGTCTGCCTTCAGGAACCTTTTACCAGCACCAAGACCCACTGCTCCTCTTCGTCACTCTTCAAGTCTTCAGATGTTCACCTGAACTTCTGTCCTCACCTGAGTCTCCGTCTCCGCTCTGAGCCTGGCCTCCCGTCGCCATCATCAGCAGCAGCAGCAGCAGAGCGTCCGTCTTCCAGCCGAACGCCATCGTGTCACAAGTCCAGCTGCAGACGCAGCGACAGCTGAGAGCTGCTCTGTCAGCAGGAGGGGTGTGGCTTATGCAGAGGAAGCAGGCGGGCCGCTGGTTGAGGTCTGCGCTCACAGGAAGTTCTGCAAGTCACAAAACATTTCTGATCATCTGAGCTGCGAGCAATCAGCAGCTGGACCCCCCCAGACCTCCTGCAGGAGCTCCTGCTCCTCTGACCTCAGGCTGGAACAGGTCTTCTCTGGGGGGCCCAGATCACTCATTAGGGTCAGACGTGCACGTGGATGCACGTTGGATGGTCAGTGTGTCGAAAGAAGACAACAGAACCCCCTGAAGCCCCCACCTGCCAGAAGTATTCCTCTGCTGTACAGCCAGCCCTCGTGCACACTCCAGCCCTCGTGCACACTCCAGCCCTCGTGCACGCTCCAGCCCTTGTGCACGCTCCAGCCCTCGTGCACGCTTTAGTGGAAATGACGAGAAAATTCTCCATAAGTTCGTGAGCTTATCGTTGATGACCCCCCCAGCAAAAGTCTCTGTCTGTTTCCAGGTGAGTCATGGACCAATCACAGGCCATCATTTGGTCCCACTGCTGTCATTGTTTCTAAAAATACAGTCTGGACCTGCTGGAGATCAGAGATGGTTGTAAAAGAATCTTATCTCTTACAACCATCAGCTGCTCCACATGCAGCCGCCTGAGAGTCTAACCAGCAACCTCAACGCCACTTCCTGTCTGCGCCGCCGATGTGTGTTGTTCTCAAATGAGCACAGCTTTGCAAACACTGGAACCCGCAGCTCTGCAGCAGAAGCTGAGCTCTCCAGAGGAGGCCAGCAGGAGTGCTCCTCCTCCTCCTTCTCCTCCCACCTGCAGCTCCCGGCGCCGCCGCCTCTGCGTGGTTAGCCCCTCTGGAGAACCCTGCAGCTTTCATGTTACGCAGCACAGCATGCTGGGAAACGGGGCTGCAATGTGGCCTCAAGCTCTACCACAGGTGTAGCAGAAACAGGTTAGACCGACGCGTTGAGGTTTTTCATCTCACGGAGCTGCAGGAAACGCTGCTGCTGCACAGAACGTTCTGTTCAGACCCGAGGAACGCAGATCCGGATCAGTCCGGTCCGTGGAGGAGAAACGGAGGACCTCCTGACCTCCTTCCTCCTCCTCCTCCTCCTCACACATTTACCGACCAACTTCTCCAGGCTCAAAGTTTCCATAACAAACCAGGGCTGACCCGTCTCCTGGAGGCTCCAAGGAGCTGAAGTTGCTGCTTCTGCAGTAACCCCCCCCCCCCCCCCCCCCATGTGCCCCCTCCCCCGTCTGACCACAGGCTGAGGTTCATATCTCCGCTCAGTATCTCCGAGCTCCTGCTGCTGCGGTTTCATGACTTTGGTCACCTCCCTCTCAGGTTCTGACAGGAATCTGATGAAGCACCTGTTCACTGAAGTTCTGCGGTTCAGAACCCTGCCGGGTTCTCACGAGGGTGGGGGGTACAGCTGGGAATGACATCAGGAAAACAACACAGATGGTTCACAGATGGACCCCAACCAGAAAGAAGTTCTCCAGCACCTCCTTCACGCTGCCACAGGTTTGTGTTCTGACCCGATTCAAAGGCGGGCCATCCTCTCAGAACCAGCAGCGGACCTCTCTGGTTCTGTGGTTTCTCTCAGGCCTGAGAAGATCCTCCAGAAGATGCTTCAAACTCTCAGAGGCGTTGAACTTCTTCAGACTGTCGTAGTTTTAACTCCACTTATGAGTCGGGACTTTGTTTTGAAATCAGTCATGAGCTGAGGCTTTTATTTTGAAGGTGCATGCACAAACCTGAAAAGTGAACCTTCTTTTCCTGAAGATCCAGAAAACAATCTTCATGGTGGTGCAGAGCAATGAGGGTCATGTAGCTGGGGGTCAGAGTGACCCCCTCCCCCGATCAGATGGGTGGGGGTCAGGACGGCTTTTGGGAGGGCAGACGTTCTGGACTGAAGCTATCAGAGATGTGGAGAAGCTCATCACAAACATCTTCATGGTGAGAAGGTTCTGCCCGGTACGACCCGCACATGGATGAGGACCAGAGCCCCCCCAGTAAAGCAGAGCCCCCTCAGGACGTGGATGAGGCTTCACAGAAGACCAGCACCAGAGAGCCCAGAGGAGGCCACACCAGAACCAGAACCAGCAGCAGGAACGTCCTGTTCACCTTTGCTGCTCCTCGGGTTCTGAAGGTGATGCACGGCGTGCAGACGGAGCTCAGCTCGCGTCACCACATCCTCTTCCTCCCATCATGTCAACAAGCAGCTCACAGGAAGCTCCAAACCCTGCAGAACCGAGGCCTCGTGGGTTCAGTTCAGCCACGCTTCTACGTGGAGACCAGAATCCAGCAGTCCTGGTTTTGTCTGGACCAGAAGGGTTGATGGCCCCTTCAGGGTCTGTCCGGAATAAACAGCACCGATGAAGCACCAGCAGGTCAGAAGAGAACATCTAACAGAACCCAAGAGGGTGAAGCAGCAGAAGAGCAGAGTTTGTCACATCGGTGGTCTGGACCCGGTCCTCCTTCGTCAAGATGATGCTCCTCCAACACTTTGGTTTCTAGTGATTTTTCAGTGTAGCACCTCCTGCCCAAGGCCCGTCACACCATGAGACCACGAAGGGGGGGGTGTGTGTGTGTGTGATGGCCTCTGAGAGCCGTCAGTGTGGAGAACCAGATCTGCTGCTTTGAAGAAGTGGACTCATGGAGGTTCTGGTGCTTCTCTGTTGTGAAGGTGGTTGAAGGAAGCTCCTGCTGAGAACACAGGGGGGGACCAGGAGCCGCGCTGTGGGACGGGTTTCACTTTCATCATCTGAGCAGCAGGTAAACCGCAGCAAACTCACAGCTGCTGCCGTCCGTGGGAACCAGCCCAGCCCTGAAGTCTCAGACAGTTCTCGAAAACCAAATCCAGCAGGTCCTGCAGGTCCAGCAGGTCCACATCCAGTGCACGTCATCTGCAAAAGTCCTCTCTGAGAAGGGGAGCAGGACTTCCTGCTTGGGTTTGGTGGACAGACCGTGTCGTGTCGGTGATGCTGCAGACACAGCAGAGATCCTGCGTCCACCAGGGTTCTCCTTTGGTTTCTCTGCAGGCTCATGGTTCTCCTCCATGAAGGTCTCTGGAACCTTCTACCCCAGGAAACAATAAATCACATCTGTACGTACATGTGTGTCTACGATCTTGGGGGTCGGTGGAAGCTCTTCTTTGGGCTCGGGGGTAGGCAGTAGACATTGACACCCCAGGCAGGGATCTTCCATGAATTCCATGACTATGATTCATGTTTACTTTCAGTTACTGGAATGGAGCCCATTGAGACGACTATTGTTGTAAATATTAAACAATAAAAAATAGAATTGAATTGTTGTAGCTGTTAGCATGTAGCTATTGGCACTGAGTTATTAGCATATAGCTGTTAGCATGTAGCTATTGGCACTGAGTTATTAGCATATAGCTGTTAGCATGTAGCTATTGGCACTGAGTTATTAGCATATAGCAGTTAGCATGTAGCTATTGGCACTGAGTTATTAGCATATAGCTGTTAGCATGTAGCTATTGGCACTGAGTTATTAGCATATAGCTGTTAGCATGTTGCTATTGGCACTGAGTTATTAGCATATAGCTGTTAGCATGTAGCTATTGGCACTGAGTTATTAGCATATAGCTGTTAGCATGTAGCTATTGGCAATGAGTTATTAGCATATAGCTGCTAGCATGTAGCTATTGGCACTGAGTTATTAGCATATAGCTGTTAGCATGTAGCTATTGGCACTGAGTTATTAGCATAAAGGAGTTAGCATGTAGCTATTGGCACTGAGTTATTAGCATATAGCTGTTAGCATGTAGCTATTGGCACTGAGTTATTAGCATATAGCTGTTAGCATGTAGCTATTGGCACTGAGTTATTAGCATATAGCAGTTAGCATGTAGCTATTGGCACTGAGTTATTAGCATATAGCTGTTAGCATGTAGCTATTGGCACTGAGTTATTAGCATATAGCTGCTAGCATGTAGCTATTGGCACTGAGTTATTAGCATATAGCTGTTAGCATGTAGCTATTGGCACTGAGTTATTAGCATATAGCTGTTAGCATGTAGCTATTGGCACTGAGTTATTAGCATATAGCTGTTAGCATGTAGCTATTGGCACTGAGTTATTAGCATATAGCAGTTAGCATGTAGCTATTGGCACTGAGTTATTAGCATATAGCTGTTAGCATGTAGCTATTGGCACTGAGTTATTAGCATATAGCTGTTAGCATGTAGCTATTGGCACTGAGTTATTAGCATATAGCTGTTAGCATGTAGCTATTGGCACTGAGTTATTAGCATATAGCTGTTAGCATGTAGCTATTGGCACTGAGTTATTAGCATATAGCTGTTAGCATGTAGCTATTGGCACTGAGTTA
Source organism: Oryzias latipes (assembly GCF_053564925.1). Taxonomy (NCBI): domain Eukaryota; kingdom Metazoa; phylum Chordata; class Actinopteri; order Beloniformes; family Adrianichthyidae; genus Oryzias; species Oryzias latipes. The sequence goes on along the minus strand of NC_136248.1, from coordinate 32,722,057 downwards.
TTAGCATATAGCTGTTAGCATGTAGCTATTGGCACTGAGTTATTAGCATATAGCTGTTAGCATGTAGCTATTGGCACTGAGTTATTAGCATATAGCTGTTATATTGTACAACGGTTTTTGTATGTGAAGCTGCTTTAAGGAAAAACCACAAAACAGCTTTTCAACCTTCATCTGTCAAACATTTTACTTTAAAGGGAAAGTTTTCTGGTGGAACCAGAACCAGACAACAAACAAATTTCAGGATTTTTCACTTGGTATTTGCTCAAAACAGCAAACCGTGTGATTCTTCACACAACAGTCAGACAAACAGGATCAGACTAAAAGCCTCGGATTCAAACCAAGAAGATGACGGACTTTCATGAAGCCCCGTCTGCCCCCCCCCCCCATCAAAACACCCTTCACCCCTGAAAAAAACAAAACAGGATTTGCACAAAGAAAGTGAACTAATGTGACCAGGTCACAAATGTTTTCATATTAAAATGTTTTCTTTCCCCTAGAAAAGTAAAAACTGCTTCAAGGATCAGGACGTCTTCATTTCTGAGCCTCCCTAAACGCCTCACAGCTGAAGATAAAAAGAAACGCTGGTTCAAAGACGGAGCGATCGGTTAAAGCAACATTCTTCTCTGGTTGGTCAGCTCTCATTAGGCTCCTCCCACCACTCTGCTGTTGGTAAAACTCTGAAAGCTAAGCAGCAGCTTGAGCTGAAGTAACGGCAGGCTCAGAAGCGGCCTGTAGGGGGCAGGCGTGGACTGTTGGGGACCCGCTGAGACCAGCAGGGCGGCACCGTCTCAGCTACAGAAACTATCTGTGATGTCACACTGAGGGTTCTACCCTGCAGCGTTCTGACAGACGCTCTGACATCCATACGTTCTCTGTAGAACGCTTCGCGTTTGAGAGGAAGACACCAACAAAGATCCGTTTTTTGGCAGCAGCTGAGCATAAATCCTGTTTTTCTCACTTCTGTCCCCCGGCCCCTTCTGACCTTTGTCAGATCCAAAGGGAACAGAACCTGGATCCTTCAGGACTTTGGGGGAACAATAAAGAAGTTCTGATGGACTTGTAGTGGTGGGGGCCTTGGACAGAGTACAGGACAGGATCTGTCCTCGGGAGCACCTGCAGGGTCCGTCACACCCTGACCAGGAAGTCGATGCCGAGCGAGGCGGGAATGTGCAGCGCGTCCAGACTCAGAGCGGACGGCGCGTACGGGAACAACACCGGGAAGGTGAACTTGGTATCCAGCAGGAGCTGGGGGGGGTCGTTCCTCTCCTGGAGGCGGTTCTGGACACAAAGGAAAGCAAAGGTCAGTCATATAGCAACTGTAACCATGGCGACCAGGAAGGAGGGGCTCCTCTACCCAGGAGGACCTGCTTCTTCCCCTGGAGATCAAAGGTCAGGACCCTTCAGCGCTCACTCTCCAGGTGAGCTCACCTGTCAGCAGCCGCTCATCAACATTCAACATGTTGGAGGTTCGGAGGACAGAGGAGGGTCAGGGAGAACTTTGGAGAGTCTGGGAGGAGGAGGCTCCGCCCCCCATTCTTAAGAAACCCACCTGGATGCCTCTGATGAAGGAGACGGTGACCCGCTCCTCAAACTCGTTCAGAGGCGTGTACAGGTTCAGGATCTTCACGATCTGGAGGAGAACACACAAGAACATTACATGGAGAGCAGGCAGGTTGTTGGTTCAAATCCAGGTCATGCAAACAGGAAGCCAGGATCCGAAGGTGGAACGTCTGGAACGTTCTTTGGCGTTCTCCTGAAGCCAGTTCTACCTCTGAAGCCGTCCAGCAGACGGAGCAGAAGCCTCACAAACAACCCGCACTTCACTGCACTGAACACTGGGGGCGCCGCTCAGAAAGATGGAGGGTCACTCTGACCCAGGGTCACAGCTTATGACATCAAAGAGGAACACGCCCCTCCCCCAGCTGTAAGGAGTGAGGAGGACCTGCTGCGTGGTGAGCGCGGTGCAGAGCGTGCAGATGGCCTCGGCGTCCTGCGTGGTCTTCTTCTTGACCTGCAGCAGCTGCGCCGCCTGGATGATGGGCTCCAGCGTGGCGGCGGCTTTGCTCTGGAGCAGGTTGTTGGCTCGAAGCCACTCCTCCATCTGGCTGGTGTTGTACCTGGAAGCCAAACATCACCGTCAGCACCACCCGTTACACCCATTCAAAACGGCCTCTCTCTCCAGGGCCAGGAGAACAAATGGGGGGGGTGACACGGAGGAGGCGGGGCTACCTGAGCTGCATGCCGGTGCTCCATGAGCAGACGTCCTTGCGCAGCAGCAGGTTGTTGAGCGTGTTGGCGTTGATGCAGCTGAACAGCTGCCGCACCACCTGCCCGATGATCTCAGGATCCAGCCCGTGTTCCTGCATGACGGCGTGGAACTGCCCCAGCTGCCGGATCAGCGCCTCCAGGGTGTAGCTGCTGGGCCCGTCGTCGGTGTCCATGCTGTGCGAGCGGTTCCGGTAGCCCATGGGCTTCACGCCCGCCAGGCTGGGGATGCTCTCGCTCTCCAACATGGCCGACACTGCAGGAGAGACAAACGCGGAGGCGGAGTCAGAAACAATCAGCTGTAGATCAAAGCCACCAAACATCCGAGACGCGAACGACGTCAACTGACCAACTCAAGCCGGATTCAGGAGAACCTGCAGCTAAAGACCTTTAGACGAACACAGGTCACCAAACGCTTCACGTTCTCCACAGAAACGTTCTCCACGGAGACGTTCTCCAGAACAACGTTCTCCAGAACAACGTTCTCCAGAAAGACGAGGTTTAGTGTTCTTCAAAAATACGTTCTCCACAGAGACGTTCCCAGAAAGACGTTCTCCATAGAGGCGAGGTTTAGTGTTCTTCAGAAATACGTTCTCCGCAGAGACGTTCTCCAGAAAGACGTTCTCAAGAAAGACGAGGTTTAGTGTTCTTCAGAAATACGTTCTCCGCAGAGACGTTCTCCAGAAAGACGTTCTCCACAGAGACGAGATTTAGTGCTCTCCAAAAAGGCATTCTCCACAGAGATGTTCTCCACAGAGACGTTCTCCAGAAAGACGTTCTCCAGAGACGTTCTCCACAGAGACAAGATTTAGTGTTCTCCAAAAAGGCATTCTCCACAGAGATGTTCTCCACAAAGACGTTCTCCATAAAGACGTTCTCCACAGAGACGAGATTTAGTGTTCTCCAAAAAGGCATTCTCCACAGAGATGTTCTCCACAGAGACGTTCTCCAGAGACGTTCTCCACAGAGACGCTCTCCAGAACAAGTTCTCCAGAACAACGTTCTCCAGAAAGACGAGGTTTAGTGTTCTTCAAAAATACGTTCTCCACAGAGACGTTCTCCACAGAGACGTTCCCAGAAAGACGTTCTCCATAGAGGCAAGGTTTAGTGTTCTTCAGAAATACGTTCTCCACAGAGACGTTCTCCAGAAACAACGTTCTCCAGAAAGACGAGGCTTAGTGTTCTTCAAAAATACGTTCTCCACAGAGACGTTCTCCATAAAGGCGAGGTTTAATGTTCTCCAGAGAGACGTTCTCCACAGAGCCATTCTCCAGAACAACGTTCTCCAGAAAGACGAGGTTTAGTTTTTCTTCAAAAATACGTTCTCCACAGAGACGTTCTCCAGAACAACGTTCTCCAGAAAGACGAGGCTTAGTGTTCTTCAAAAATACGTTCTCCACAGAGACGTTCTCCATAGAGGCGAGGTTTAATGTTCTCCAGAGAGACGTTCTCCACAGAGACGTTCCCAGATAGACGTTCTCCATAGAGGCGAGATTTAGTGTTCTTCAGAAATACGTTCTCCACAGAAACGTTCTCCAGAGAGACGTTCTCCATAGAGGTGAGGTTTGGTGGTCTTCAGAAATACGTTCTCCACAGAGACGTTCTCCAGAACAACGTTCTCCAGAAAGACGAGGCTTAGTGTTCTTCAAAAATACGTTCTCCACAGAGACGTTCTCCATAAAGGCGAGGTTTAATGTTCTCCAGAGAGACGTTCTCCACAGAGACGTTCTCCAGAACAACTTTCTCCAGAACAACGTTCTCCAGAAAGACGAGGTTTAGTGTTCTTCAAAAATACGTTCTCCACAGAGACGTTCCCAGAAAGACGTTCTCCATAGAGGCGAGGTTTAGTGTTCTTCAGAAATACGTTCTCCACAGAGACGTTCTCCAGAACAACGTTCTCCAGAAAGACGAGGCTTAGTGTTCTTCAAAAATACGTTCTCCACAGAGACGTTCTCCATAAAGGCGAGGTTTAATGTTCTCCAGAGAGACGTTCTCCACAGAGACGTTCTCCAGAACAACTTTCTCCAGAACAACGTTCTCCAGAAAGACGAGGTTTAGTGTTCTTCAAAAATACGTTCTCCACAGAGACGTTCCCAGAAAGACGTTCTCCATAGAGGCGAGGTTTAGTGTTCTTCAGAAATACGTTCTCCACAGAGATGTTCTCCAGAACAACGTTCTCCAGAAAGACGAGGCTTAGTGTTCTTCAAAAATACGTTCTCCACAAAGACGTTCTCCATAGAGGCGAGGTTTAGTGTTCTCCAGAGAGACGTTCTCCACAGAGACGTTCTCCAGAACAACTTTCTCCAGAACAACGTTCTCCAGAAAGACGAGGTTTAGTGTTCTTCAAAAATACGTTCTCCACAGAGACGTTCCCAGAAAGACGTTCTCCATAGAGGCGAGGTTTAGTGTTCTTCAGAAATACGTTCTCCACAGAGACGTTCTCCAGAACAACGTTCTCCAGAAAGACGAGGCTTAGTGTTCTTCAAAAATACGTTCTCCACAGAGACGTTCTCCATAGAGGCGAGGTTTAATGTTCTCCAGAACAACGTTCTCCACAGAGACGTTCTCCAGAACAACGTTCTCCAGAAAGACGAGGTTTAGTGTTCTTCAAAAATACGTTCTCCACAGAGACGTTCTCCACAGAGACGTTCTCCAGCAAGACAAGGTTTAGTGCTCTCCACAGAGACGTTCTCCATAGAGGATGACTGGACCCGGGTGGGCGGAGCTTACCGATCATGGGCTGGATGATGCCTTCGGCCACCTTGATGAGCTGCTGGTAGATCTGGATGGACAGGTCGCTCAGCACCTGCCGGTACTCGGCCAGGTCAAAGTTCTTCAGGCAGTGCTCGTTCTGCTTGGCAGTGTTCTGGGTCATGAAGGCCTGAGGAGCAGAGACACCAGGACTCAGGTAACGGGAGGGGGTGGGGCGGGCAGGCGCAGGGGGCGGGGCTCACCTCGTCTCCGCTGTACTGCTTCAGGCAGTGCAGCAGTCGGCTGGTGTTGGCGAGCCAGAAGGAGATCATCTCGAAGTCCTCGTTGTTTTTCTGCAGAACCGCAGAGAGCGGGTCAGAACCGGTTACTCAGTGTGTGCGCGAGCGTGTGCGGACCGCTCACCTTCAGGACCTTCTTGATGGTGTTGATGGTGGAGGTGAGAAGAGACTCCACCTTCTGGTCGTCGTTGACGTGGTCGGCGTGGCGGATGCACATGAAGAGGATGTAGGCGGGCAGACACGGGACGGTGGCGGACACCGAGCTGGGCCGCACGTCTGCACACAAACACACTGGTGAGGAGGCGGAGCTTCGACAGGAGGCAGGGCCCCACTCAGCAAACAGAGGAGCTGGGAGGGGGTCACCCCTGAAGGTGTTTTCCTCTTTCTCCTCTTCATCAACCTCATCCTTACCGTTTGAGTAGCCTAGCGGTAAAACCTGCAGATGAACGGCTGCTGTTCTAAATGTGGCCCCGCCCCTCAGGACAGGGATCTAAGCCCCGCCCACAGACTGACCTGAGATCAGAGCCTTGATTAGGCGGGCTTCATCCTCCTTGCTGTACTCCAGCATGCCATCGAAGTCTTTCTCCTTCCTCTGGACGGTCACCTGCCGGCTCAGCTCGGGTCTGGAGCTGGCGCCCTGAGCGGCGACGGCGGCTGGAATGCAGACAGGCGGCGTGAGACAAGGCTGGCGTCACCTCTGACCTGCTGCCTCTTGCTGCTCGGCTACCTTCTAGCTCCTGGACCTTCTTCATGTAAATCCTCAGCTGCTTCTTCAGCTTCCTCTCGTTCTTCTCCAGCTTCTCCACCAGCTCCTTTAGATCCTGTCGGCACACGTCACACACGTCAGAGGAACCTGCAGGTCAGCCGTGGCGCCGGCAGCAGCCGCACGCGCCCTCACCAGGTTGTCGTTGGTGAGCCTGGTGATCTCCTGCTGCACGCTGTACTCCACCCGCGCCTCCGGGGACAGAGAGGAGGTGTAGTTGAGGATCTCCTGCTTCTTCTCCAGGTCGTCCTTCAGCAGCTCGATCTGCGTGTGCAGAGCCTCCAGCTCGTCCCGATGCGTCCGCGACTGAGACTGCAGCTGCGCCTCCAGCAGCCTGGAGACCGGAGAGGACAGGGTTCACCGTTCCGTTCTGACAGCAGAACACGGCTGCTCAGAACCCCGGTCTGATCCCGACACAGCAGGTCAAGCTGCAGCCAAACCACATCGTCTGCAAAGAGTTTCTGAAGAAGCACACAGGAGGAGGAAGCACAGACACCTGGACACTTGTTTCAGGCTCTGGTAAGCCAAAGCCAGCTCGCCGTCCTCATTTAGGCGGCACCAGTCCTGCGAGTTGCTGGTGTCCGGCAGCAGAGAAACACAGAAAGGCCGAGTGAAAAGCTGCACAGGTGGAGGAGGAGCAGGCGGAGCAGGACAGGAAGCAGGGAGAACCGTCTGGGTTCTGCAGCACTTCACTTACTTTTTGGATTCAGACAGTCCGTGGTAGTCTGTCAGGTCAGAGTCGGCGTCCGGAGGCTCTCTGCTGCCGCGGTCTGGACCTCCGTCAGGTTCCTGTCACACAGGAGAACCTTAAGGATCCTTGTGTGCTTCGCTCAGACACTGGAGGGGTTTGGGTTTTATCTGGTACATTTGAAACGGTTCCGGTTCCTAAACGGTGCTGCAGCCGGAACTTCACGAATGACAAGAAGTCCCACATTTTTCAAAAACCCGGCAGTGTGAAAAGCGCCGTGACGGCGAGGAACAGCGCCTGAAAGTGCATCTTACACGCGGAAAACACGGATATCCTCGCTCATCACCATGACAACGGCCAATTGTCAGAGCATCGCTCTGAACCACAGGGCCGCTGGATTACAACCTTTAGCTAAAGTTCAAACTTTCACCAACGTGGAACCGAGTTCAGAACCCGTCCCTGTTCATCAGAACGGAAGCAACAACTTTACTGCTGCTGAGGTTCTACAACTTAGAACTTCAGGATCGACTTCCGGTTTGTACATCACCGGGATGGCTGTGTAGTGGGAGAGCTCCCGACTGAACCAGAGAAATCGGTCAAAAAAAGCCCCGGGAACGGCGAAATCAACTATGTAAGTTGAATATAACATCGAGGGCAAAGAGAGAACACCAAAGACCAGTGTTTTGCAGCGAATTGGTGGAAGCAAACTGACTTTGAAACGGGCTAACGTTAGCTGCTAAAGCTAGTCACCGCAGGCTTACCACCTAAGTTAATGTTTGCTAACACAAGCGAAATGGCAGAATACAGTATACTGCTGCAAGAACTTGGAGCGTTTCGCCAAGAAAACAACGAAAAATTGGAGAGTATTAAAGAAGACATCGCTAAAGTGAATAACCGAATGGAAGAAGCTGAGGGGAGGATTGAAAAAGCAGAGGAGCGAATCCAAACAATGGAAGACGTTATGGTGGAGCTAATGCAGGTACACGTGAAGCTAACAGACAAGCTAACGGACCTGGAAAGCCGCGAAAGGAGAGAAAACATCCGGATTTATGGTGTGCCAGAAACATCTGAACGAGATTCCCCCTCAATGAGTGCTTTTGTGGAAACATTACTTCGTGAAGGTTTGAAGCTAGAGGGCGCGGAGAATATAAACATCGAATGAGCCCATCGCTCACTAGGGCCGCCCCCCCCTAACGGAGCCTCACCACGCACTATTCTGGTGAAGTTTTTAAGCTTCAAAACCAAAGAGCAAATACTCCGCAAAGCATGGCAACAAAAAGGCTTTACCTGGAAAGGTAAACAGATATCTTTGGACAATGACTACCCTCCACTCATTCTCAAGAAAAGAAGAGAATATGCAGCTATCCGGAGGATTCTAAAAGACAAGCAGATCCAGTTTCAAACCCTATTTCCTGCAAGGCTGAAGGTGAAGTATGCTGATGGAGTCAAGATCTACAACACAGCGACAGAAGCAAGTGAGGACATGAGCGAAAGAGGATTTCCTGTGGAGGTCATCAAACCACCGGAATCTGTTTTGGAGCAATACAAGCAGCTGAACACCTGGAACAGGGTGACTAGAGGGACCGACCGCACTGCACCAGGCCCACCGGGTCCGAGTTATAAAGAAAAACTGAGAGCCTTCAGGAGAACCGGTGCTGACCCAGCGGTGGAGTGAGTTTTATAAATACCCTGGAAAGGTTTCCCAATGGTAACTTTGGTTTCCGTTTCTGATAAATCAGAATCTACTAGAACTTGTCTGAGGAGATCTTATTTTTATTTTCTTATTTTTACCTTTTACCTTTAATTCAAATAAAAATATTGAGACGTAATGGTCATCAGGTGTATAAGTAACCGACATTATACGTGGTTCTGTCGGTGGGACAACCTCCCACACCTAAAGCCCTGCTCAAAAGGGCCCCCCCTACCAAAGTGAGGAGGACACTGCCTTTAGAGGCTCAACAGGGTCTATTTCTAAGACCCCTACCTTGGAAGTTTAAGTTACCTACATTTGATTTTAGTTATGTTCAACTGTTAAGTTTTCTTTCTGTTCAGAGTTCAGTGTTCAAAATGAGGAGCAGGGAATATATGTGCAAAATACTAAAATGTGAAACATTATGTATGACAGAAACGTAAAACTGCTTACACTTAATATCAATGGCTTACATAATCCAGTTAAGAGGTGGAAAACATTATCCAAACTAAAACAAGATAAAGCAGAAATAGTCTTTTTACAAGAAACGCATCTCCCAGAGGCTGAGCATCTAAAGTTGAATAAAATGGGCTTTAAACACGTTTTCTATTCTTCCCATAGCTCAGGGCGGAGGAGAGGGGGGGCCACCCTGATAGCTGGGGCAGTGAATTATCAACACGTATCAGAATACAAAGACAAAGAAGGCAGGTATATAATGATAACAGGAAGAATCAATGGTATTCTAATAACATTACTAAATGTGTACGTTCCCCCTGGTAGCGACTGGTCTTTTTATAGACATATTTTTGAATTAATTTCAACAAAAAGTCAAGGAACCTTGATATGCGGCGGAGACTTCAATATTGTATTAAATAACTCTCTCGATTCCTCAAATGGCAAAGGTGAGGGTTAGGGTTAGGGTTAGAAAACAACAAGCAGAGAGAGCAATTTATAAAATAAAAAATCCTTCAAGTAAAAAAATTGAGACGGACCAGGAGAAAATTCAACAGTGTTTTCATGAATACTATAAAAATCTCTACTCAGAAACAAACCTAACTAATAGTGACCAAATAGATGCATTTTTAAAACATTTAGATTTGCCAACTCTAACAGTTGAGCAAAATGAAAAATTGCTTACAGCAATCACCAAAGAAGAAATTCAATTTGCAATCAGAAAACTAAAAAGCGGAAAAATGGCAGGAGCAGATGGGTTTAGTCCAGAATGGTATAAAACGATGGAAACTCATCTAATTCCAACCTTATTAAAAACATTTAACTGGGTGATGGAGAAGAAAACGACTCCATTGTCTTGGAACGAAGCAATAATCTCAATAATCCCCAAAGAGGGAAAGGACAGACTGGATTGTGCTGACTACCGGCCAGTTAGTGTTTTAAACATCGACTACAAACTATTCACTTCTATAATATCACGGAGATTGGAAACAATTCTCCCAATGCTGATACATAAGGACCAGACAGGATTCATTAAACAGAGACAGACACAGGACAGCATCAGGAAAGTACTACACATAATTCATCAAGTTGTTCAACAAAAACAGGAGACTCTAGTGATCAGCCTGGATGCCGAGAAGGCATTTGACTCGGTGAGGTGGACCTTTTTATATAAAGTACTCGGCAAATTTGGCTTTTGCAAATCAATCATTGAGACAATTTCAGGGTTATATAACAAACCAACAGCCAGGATTAAAATCAATGGAGACCTCACTGAGACGATAACCTTAGAAAGAGGAACTCGGCAGGGATGTAACATGTCTGCCCTTTTATTTGCATCATACATTGAACCTCTTGGGCAATGGATCAGGCAAAGAGCAGACATTAAAGGAGTAAAAGTTTCAGGAAAGGAACAAAAGCTTTCCTTATTCGCAGATGATCTACTATTAACTATATCTCAACCTACAAAAACTCTACCAATAATTATGGACTCCCTTAAAGATTTTGGCACTCTGTCAGGATATAAAATTAATGTAAACAAGACACAGGTTTTAACTTTAAACTACAGCCCTCCTCAAAATGTTAAAGACGAGTACAAATGGGATTGGCAGGCAGACTCAATTAAATATTTAGGCATTGCTCTGCACAAAGATTTTACAAAGATGTTTGAAGTGAACTATGGACCACTTAACACTAAACTACAGTCAGATCTACAAAGGTGGAATGCAATACCATTTTTAGACCTTCACTCACGGATTGACTCAATAAGAATGAATATATTACCACGAATGTTATATTTATTTCAATGTTTACCATTTCCCATACCCCAAAAGCAGTTTGTAGAATGGGATAAGATGTTATCAAGATACATATGGAGAGGGAAAAAACCCAGAATTAAATATAAAACCTTACAATTAAAAACAGATCAGGGTGGCAGAAATCTTCCTTTCTACAAGACTATTTCTGTGCTGCCCAGCTGAGGCCTCTTATCTGCATGTGTTCTCCAGTTTACACTGCAGGGTGGAAAGATCTAGAGCTGAAAACTTTTGAAAAAATACCATTAAAAGCTTTATTAGCAGATATCAAGTTACAGGGGGAATTCCTTTACAGGATGACCCCTTACTGGATATGATGATTAAAACCTGGAATGACACAGTTAAAAAATGCAACTTCATGGAAGACTCAAATTCTCAGATGGTGTGCGTACGACTCAGAGTTCACCCCCAACAAATATGATGGTAGATTTAAGTTATGGATTGCCAAAGGGCTAACTGATTTCAACTCATTTGTTCATAAGGGAGCATTTCAAACATTTGATACCCTAAAAAAAAAACACGGGTTAATTTCTGACGACTTCTTCAGATATCTACAGGTCCGGCACTATTTCAATCAAAAAATTAAAATATCCACAGATGACCCAAGGTTTCTTAAAACTTTTAAAACGGTAATACAAGCAATATGCCCTACGAAAATAATTTCAAAATTATACAATAGTATCTTGTCGCACAAGGGGGAGAACACATACTATGTAAAGGAAAGATGGGAACGAGAAGGGCAGCTCACTATCACAGAGGAGGATTGGGAACAAATATGTCGGAAACAATGGATCACAACAGGATCAAACATTTGGCGTGAATTCTGTTGGAAAAGCATAATGAGGTTTTTTACTACACCCTCTCAGAAAAAATACCTAGGAAATAGTAAATGTTGGAGGTGTAGTAACAATGGAGCCAATCACTTCCATATATTTTGGGACTGTGTGATTATCAAGAAGTATTGGTCTGACATACACGAACATCTGCAAAATGTGTTTTCTATTGTTTTCCCCTTGTCCTTTGAAAGTCTGTTTTTGAGTAAAATTGATGGCCTAAACAACAAAAATAAGAAACTGCTCTACATTCTGCTGGCAGCCAGTAAGAAAGCAATAACCAGAAAATGGCTTAAACCTGAACAGCCAACGATAGAAGAATGGATGGATGTGGTACAAAGAATTTATATAATGGAAAGAATCTCACACTCTTTACAAATACGGCTGGATGTTTTTTACGCTACTTGGTCTATATGGACAGAATATGTTAAGCCTGTAAGATCAGATTTCATCTGAAATCATGTCATATCATTTATGTTTTGAATCTCCCTGCTTCCTCACATGTTCCTTTTTTATTTATTATTATTTTGTTTTTGTTTTTTTTGTTTTTCAATTAAAAAACTGAGAAAGCATGAACATTGTAACACGTCAAAACAATGTACAATTTATCCTGTGCTTTTTCAATAAAAAATAAATTTGAAAAAAAAAAGAACTTCAGGATCAGGAGGAACCCGAGTAACCTCCTCCTTTTCGGATGCAGAACTTCCATCCATCCATCCATCCGTCCGTCCGTCCATCCATGCATCCATCGGATTCAGCTGGATCCGTTTCAGGGTCACAGGTTGCTGGAGCCTATCCCAGGCTGAACCTCTGAATCATGAGGAGAACACACAAACTCCACACAGGAGTTGATAGGAATTGAACGTCGAACCTCTTGTGGACTAGAGCCCTGCGCGGGACTATCTTCTTCATCCCGCTCCCGCCCGTGCCCGCAAAACTCAGAGAATTTAGTCCCGCACAGTAATAGAGATGCATTGATTTGGTATCGTCTCCCGTATTTGTATTGAAATTATTACAGAGAATCGTGTCCCTCCTCCAGCCTCATCTTTTCATGCATTCCTCTTTTGTGTAATTTGCAACTTAATTATAAAATATTATATTTTCACAAATCCTGTTCGGTTAAAAGTGTGCGTGTGTGCGCGCAGACAGACGGCCTGAAGCGCGCTCTTAGTAAGAGGCGGGGCGGGGCGCACCCCCAACAACAGGTTAGATGACAGTGGCCATTGGGCGTCTCTACCTGGTGCCTTCACCAGAAGAGATCACATCACTCCTGTGTTAGTTTCACTTCACTGGATCCCAGTTGATTCTAGAATCCAGTTCAAGATCCTCCTGTTAACCTATAAGGCCTTACATGGAATGGCCCCGTCCTATATTAAGGACCTCATAGTCCCTTACCATCCAATCAGAACACTTCACTCACTAAATGCAGGACTGCTTGTGGTTCCTAGAATTAGTCAAAGTACGGTTGGAGGTAGAGCGTTTAGCCACCAAGCCCCTGTCTTATGGAATAAACTCCCAGCTCATGGAAGAGAGGCCGACTCAGTTTCTACATTCAAAGCTAGACTGAAAACATTCCTCTGTGGACAGGCTTATTGCCAGACTAGTTAGTATTCAGAGATTATTTAACTTAATGTTAATGTGTTTAAATTAAACTTAATAGTAACTATTTGTTTTAAAGGCTGCTAGAAGTTGAAGCTGGGGTAACTATGGTGCTCTGGGGTTCTGTCCTCTTTCCTTTTTTACTTCTACCCTTCCTCTCTCCTCTATTCTTGATCATAATTTATCATTTAGTTCTCCATGCCTCTGTTTGGTGCAGTGATTCATGTATTGTCCCTCTTTCCCCTCCTGGGGAGTGGGAGTGCTTCCAGACTCCAGTTGGTTCATCCGTGCTCCAGTTCCTGACCGTTTACCTCGTCTCTGCTCCTGCTCCTACACCTGGCTGTGGTTCCTGTCTCTGGCTCGACTCGCGCCTTTGACTGTCCCGATAACCACGGCTGGATGAAGCTCGTCTGCTGGACTTTTATATATGTAGTTGTAGATTTAGATAAGTTAATTCTTCTCTAAGAGTTCTGGTAAATCGCCTGTCCGTCCTGGGGGAGGATCCCTCCTTCATGTGGGCACCCCTGAGGTTTCTTCGTTTTTTCCAGAATCCGGTTTTTTAGGAGTTTTTCCTTACCGTGAAGGGGGGTCTAAGGGCAGGGATGCCAGTATAGCTTAGTCAGTTTGTTAGTTCATTTTAGTATTTTTCTATTGAACTCTTTGTATTCGTGATCCTTTTGATTTCATGTTTTACTTCGAAGCCCATCGAGACGACTGTTGTTGTGATTTTGGGCTATACAAATAAAATTGAATTGAATTCACGGAGCTTCAGTACATAAGACTCCAACAGCCGCACAGCCTAACGTAGTCCGCTAATATATATTCATGAGATATTCATGGCAGCACTGGTCCCGCGGGTTTTATTTAGCTGCCCGCAGCACAATTCAAACCGCCCTATCCCGCGAGATTTGGGTTGGGTCCCGCGGGACCCGGCGGGACCCAATCCCAATGCACCCCTCTATTGTGGACCACTACCCCACCATGCTGCCACAGATGCAGAACTTTGGATGAATAAACTTCCAGAACCTTCACGAGCTCCTGTTCATGATCAGCCATGAGGAGGTGGGGCTGAGTGAAAACCCCTGGAGCCGACCAATTATCCCATAGAACACCCACTGGCCGGCCACTCCCCTCCTGGCGCGAGGTGATTCCTGATGCGTAAAGACGGGCTGACGTGTTACAGATGGACGTGACGGCGCCGGTCCCTTTTTCTGAGTTCAGAGGCTGCATGCGCACCGCACTGCATTGTGGGAGAATGCGATACCTGAGGCCAGCTGACACCGAACGTTTCCCAAAAGAGTTGAAGGAAAGCAGAAGCTACACTAACTTCAGGCTGTGGAGACCTCCAAGGTCCACTCTGTGGTTCTATGAAGGGGAACCGGGCCTCCATAGAACCACGTCTGCTTCTGCCCTTCCTGGCGGCTCAGTTGGCACCAGCAGACGGCGGTTTGACCGACTTCTGCTGCAGAGGAACCTACTCACCACGTTCTGGCCGTTCTCCTGCTGCTGGGCCTTGCTCACGATCTGGGTCCTCAGGATCAGAACTTCCTCCTTGCGGGCGTCCAGCTCCTCGTTGGCGGCCCTCAGCTGGCGGAGCAGCAGGTTGTAACCGTCCTGCAGCTCGCTGGACGGCCCGTCCGGCGCCGCGCTCAGCGTCTTCCTCAGGTCGTTCAGGTCGTTCTTCAGCTTCTTGTTCTCCGATTCCAGCTCCTGTCTCTGCGGGAACCAAAGTGGTGAAAGTCCCTCTACAGCGGACCCCACAGAACCGCAGACGTGACCTAGAACTGCTCTCAGCATAATGAGACACGCCCTGACCCGCTCTGCTGAAGCAGTCGTTCTCTGAGGGGTTCTGCCCCTCAGAACCTGCTGTGGTTCTGACTGGAGCTGTTCTCCAAGCGTCTGGTTTCTTCAGAACAGCAAAGAGGAGCAGATTCTGGAACTCTGTACCTTCAGGTTGTCGTACGCCAGGTCTGCAGTCTCCTGCTCAGAAACTGGACTTCTCGGTTCCGAGCCCTGAAGGAGCAAAGGGTCATTTCTACTGTAAAGGCGTAGAACGTCATGGAGGAGAGCTGGAGAACCATCTGAGGGTTCTCCCACCTTGCGCCTTGAAAGTTCCTCCATCTTGTCCAGGTTGAGCTGCAGCCTCTTCCGCTCCTGTTCCAGCTCTCGGACCCTCTTCTGCAGCTTCATGAACAGACTGATGTCCATGGCGGCCTTCTCCATCCCCATCTCCTGCAGAACCAGCAGTCAGAACCCTTCAGAACCCAGCAGAGCCGCAGCTCCTCACACTTACGTCCACCAGCTGGATGGAGTCCTCCGTGTCTCCCACCTCCGAGGTGGAGACGGAGGGGTAGTTGGAGTCCGACTCCAGGCTGCTCTGGTTGGACGGGTTCCTCCGGTGTCCTGGTTGGAACTGGGGACGAAGGAGGAGAACCTGAGCAGCGGTTTTCCGGGCCGTGTTCCTGCGGACCTTCAGGTCTGGACTCACTTTGTTCAGGCTCTGCTCCTCCTTCAGGTTGTCGTACCGCTGCTCCAGCCTGGAGAACTCCTTCAGGAGGTTCTGGTACCGCCGTCGCTCCTCATCCAGCTCCGCCAGCAGAGACGCACTGCTGGCCTCCACTGTAACACGCAACACGCTTCCCACTCTCAGAACACGAGAACCTTGGATCCGTTTCTGCTCTTTGCTCTGACCTCCAGCCGCTGGAGAAGGTTCCTCACCTTTGCTGTTCCTACTCTGCTGCTGGATCTGCTGGTTGAGCTCCTCCTTCTGGCTTTTTAGCAGAGTGTTCTCCTCCTCCAGCTCCTCCACCCTCTGAGGAGCAAAAGGAGACGGTTCTCCGGTCAGGCTCTCCGTCCTCCTGACCCGCTCTGCAGATTCACCGGGCCGTTCCTTCACCTGTGACAGTTCCGTCTTCTCGCTGGCGTGCTCCTCCTCCAGCTTCTTCCTGGCGGCGATGGCCTCCTGCAGCTGCTGCCGCAGCCTCTCCAGCTCCTCCTGCAGCTCCCGGCCTCCGTCGCTCCGGTGGCTCCGGACCTCCTGCAGCTCCTTCTGCAGCTTGGAGACTTCGGAGCCCAGAGTGACGTTTACCGTCACCAGCTGCTCGTTCTGGACCTTCAGCTCTTTGGTCTAACGCACACACACATTCAGGGTTGTAGCTTGGACCTGCGTGCATGTGTGTGTGTGTGTGTGTGTGTGTGTGTGCGTGCACGGTCACCTGATCGTCCATCTTCCTCTGCAGCTGCACAATCTTCATCTCCATGCCGGTGTTCAGCTTCTTCAGGTGCTCGGCGGAGCGCGCCTCGATCTTCCGCTGCTTCAGTAGCCGTTTGGCCTGCATGCACCTGAACGCACACTGAATGACCACGGCGGCGGCGCGCGCACGTCTGAACCTCCTTCTCTGTAGCCAGCCGCGCACGTGCTTCTGGATGATCATGGCCTTGTGGTGCAGCAGGAACTGCAGAAGAAACGTGCACGTGAGGTCCAGCAGCAACCCAGAGCTGTGTGTGTGTGAGTGTGTTCCTGTGTGTGTGTGTGAATATGTGTGTGTTCCTGTGTGTGTGTGTGTTCCTGTGGGAGCAGACGTCTGAACTGCTCCTCCTGCATCTGAGGAGGTTCCTGCTCCTCAAAGCCTCTCTGAGAGGAGCAACAACAGGATCTGGGTCGGACTAGATCCGCTCTGGGTTCATGAAACCTCCTGGGAGGAGAAGCAGACAGAACATCCGACCTGCAGGGGACCTTAATCCTGCAGTTCTGCATGAGGAACCCTGAAGAACCCTGAAGAACCCTGCTCTCATCCTTCTGGATACCAGACCGAACAGAACCTGGGTCCATACCTCCCAGTAGATCCTGCGGGTCAGCGTTCCTCGGGTGAACGCCTGGATGGTGACAACGGCCCTCCTCTTCCTCAGGTAGGCCCGCCTCTCTCTCACCATGCGGTACTGTTTCTGGCAGAACAGGGCGGCCCGGCTATGGCGCAAGAACTCTGCGTACCTGAAGGAGAACCGGACAAATCCATAAACCTCTTCCTTGAAGGACCTGAACGGTTCTGGAGTTCAGGTGAACAGAACAGGAGAAGGTTAAGGGTTCTGCTGCTCAAGGACCAGAGCCTTGGACCGTCCCTCGTCTGAGGGGGACTCACCTGCGGGCCAGGTACCCCCTCCCGTATCTTTGCAGCGCCACGGCAGATCTGCGAATCTTGCGGTACCGGATCCTCTGCAGCCACCCCCGGACCGTCTTCTGGATGGCGATGCAGGCGGAGCGGAATTTGTCGGCCCGCAGCTTCTCCAGGTAAGCCACCTGGCCGGCCCGGAAGAAGATCTTCGTCTTCCCAAACTGGAACATGTCTGGTTCCTGCCGACACAGAGGAACGTGGATGCAGATCTGCCCGGCTGTCGTGCCGCCGCACACGCCCGCTTTCTTCTCACCTTAATCAGCGTCTCCAGCAGATTCTTACAGACCAGCTTCTTATCTGCAGCAGTCATGTCGGATCTCTTCATCAGAACCCGGTACCGGCTGAAGAACTCCAGGTACGTCCACCTGAACACACGTGCACACGCTTACATGCAGAGTCACATGACTACAACAGGTGACTGACAGAACAGATGCAGGAAAAGTTGTGCTGAACTTACCGCGACGGATACCCAGCAGCGCTGATCCGGATCGTCTCCAGAACTCCACAAGCCCGGAGCTGCTGCACAGCTCGCCGGGAATCAAACCTGTGTTGACACAAACATTTGAAAGATGTAGGTGCTTTCGGTCCCGAGCAAACCCAGCCGCTCACCTCATGGTTCTGCTGGACATCGGGACGGACGGGCAACGGCCCGACTGTCTGCTGCGGATGCCTAACACCGCGTGACCCGATTAGATTATCTAGAACAGCACATTCCTCACACAGCAGCTCCGCGGTTGTGACCAAACTCAGAGGTCACGAGGGTGCAGCTGATTGGCAGAAATGTGATGATGTCATCAGGAAGTCATGAACCTCTGGACTCACATGAAGGGACAGAAACCCTACGAGCATTTGTTAGGGTGTTGGGGGGGGGGGGGGGGGGGGGGGGCATCCACCCCAGCAGAAGATAAACACCCACCTGAACATGTGATCATGTGACAGAATGAAACGCTATACACACGCGTGTGTGTGTGAAGTGTAGTTGTGTTGTTTACATGTTGACATGATTGTATGTGAAGGTTTTTGGAGCCAACAAGTATGTTTGTAACACCTGGGTTTGTGTGTGCACAGGCCTCTGTGTGTGTGTGTGTGTGTGTGTGTGAGACCATGTTTCTAATGTGAATGAGGGTTGCTTTTTGGGTCTTGTTTGAAGATGGTCATTTGGCCAAAACATCATTGAAAAGTGTCAAACCATCATCCCATATTTTTGCTGCTTTCCAGGGACGGCAGTCCCGCCCCTTTATGCTGTGATCATGTGACCTCAGCCCCACCCCCAAACACATCCACAGGAGTCCGTCCAATGAGAGGCAGCAGATGTCAAACCCAAGCAAACAACCAGATTATGGTGGTGGGCTTGGGTTCGGACCGTCTGAGGTTCTGTCATCTCTGTTCTCCAGGAGATCCTGCCTTCCAGCCCTGATAGAACCTTCCAGAACCAACAAACCAGTCTAAATCTAGCAGAAAAACTCACGAGAAGGCCTCCTTAAGGTCATTGGGTTTGATGCAGCGGACGTAGTGGGGCGTGGTGGCGTTCAGCGTGTCCATGAGGAGGTGCAGAGACGAGCGGAACTGAAACCCAGACACAGATCAGTCCAAACTCCAGACGGTCCAGGATCTGGGGAGACCTGCCAGCTCACCTGGAGCCCCACCGACTTCCTGTGCTCCTTGTTGGGAGCTTTTGGAGTCGACTTCAGAGCTCTGACGTTCACCCTGGAGGGCTTGGAAGAGGGCGGGGCATCATCCTTGTCCAGAAACAGATCGGCCACCATCTGAAACTGAAAGAAGACGAGGGTTTGCTCCAGACTCATGGGGGGACCAGGAAGACCGCAGTAACCGAGGTGACCTCTGCCAGAGACTAAACCTTCTCTCCCGTCCCAAAACCACCAGCAGATCAGCTGGAAGCTTTGGTCGGATCAGAGGCGAACCTACGATGGAAACTCTTTTTTGTTTCCGTTCAGGCTGCAGGCGATGAGTTCAGAGCCTGAAGAGCTTCATCGGGCTCTGACTGAAGGAACCCGTCTGATCCGAGACACGAGAACATCAGGAACTTCCTGAAAGCAAATGCATGTCCGACGCTGGAAGGTTCTTCTGTTTGGTCCAAGAAAGAACGACGAAGAGTGAAAACCTGCCCTCCTGTTTACAGATAGTGAAGACAATCTGGGAAGATCTTCATCATTTTCATAAAGATTTGAGAAGCAAACACAGCAGAGCGTTCAGCTGATCCACCAGGAAGGTGAAGAGCAGCGGTTCCATCCCTTCATGTTGGGGTTGGGGCTTTCTTCACAGCAGATCTGCTCTTCATCACTGTGGAAGCTCAGCAGGATTCTGGTTCCTACCTGGCTGGCTTTCAGAATGTTGATCTGTTCTTCATACACCGTGTCTCGGTTCTTCTCCAGGAAGCCGTCACACTGGTACTCCACCTGGAGACAGAACAGGGCCCGTGTGGGATCAGGTTCTCCGGGACCGGTTCCAAACATCCTGGATGCTGACAGCCTCTCACCTTGTCAGCGAAATGGATGACGATAAAGGAAATGTTGGACATTCGAGGTTTCTGGAAGTGCGCGCTGTTGGAGTGCTGCTTGTAGAGCTTCTGGGCCCAGTTCTGGTCCGTTCCCTTTGGAACCTGAAACAGATTAAAAACCAGATAAAGACAGAACCAGGAACATCCCTGCAGACACGGACTGAGGAACTTTGGAGAACCTCCACATCATGAGCTGTGTTCATGTCTGAAGCAGCACCAGACCAGAACCCTGTGAGCTCCGCCGGTAACCAGCAGGTCCAGGACCGGCGCAGCACCTGAAGGGTCCTGGCGGCGGGAGCCTGGATGACCTCACCTTACACTCCTCATCCAGCAGGTCCAGGATTCCGAGTCGCGCCTCGATCAGGTCGATGCAGGGCTGGTTGTCATGGAAGTCGATCAGCGTCCACGGGATCAGCTCCTTCATGTATTCCTCCTGCTCCAGTTTGAAGACATGCTGGAGGACAGGAGCAGATGAAGATGAGGAAGAGGACGGTGAGCGTGGAGCCATGGATGGCTGCTGAGAAGCCGGGTCCTCACAGAGTTGAACTGCTGCTGCAGCTTCTCGTTGGCATAGTTGATGCAGAACTGTTCAAAGCTGTTCACCTCGAAGGTCTCGAACCTGCAGGGACAGGCGCCATCCTCAAAGGCTTGACCCAATAACAGAGGGGGCGGGGCCAGAGCGACAGCCTACCCGTAGATGTCCAGGACGCCGATGAAGGAGTGCTGCTTGCTGGATGTGTGTAGCGCCTTGTTGATGTGCTCCACAATCCAGTCGAACAGCCGGGCATAGATGTGCTTGGCAAGCGCATCGCGCGCGTTGACCGCCTGCTTGGCGCCCATGCTCTTCACGTAGGTCTCGGACGCCGTCACCAGCTTCCTGTGGCAGAGCCAGTGCTCCATCTGCTGAAGCTCCACCCCCAGGAGTTTGCAGAAGCTCTGGAGGTGGGCGTCGTCCCTCTGCAACACAAACAAGCCTACATGAGAGCCGTCCCCTGAGCCGGCGAGCGGCGCCCCGCAGGACTACGTACCAAGATGTGGCAGGATTCTCCGTCTCGCTCCGAGCAGATCTGGATGTTTCCTAGATGAAGGATGGACGCCACGATCCTAAAGATGCTGCTCTGACTGCTGTCCTTGATACCTGCAGGAACAGGAGCTGCTCAGACCAGACCAGGCTCAAGACACAAGGAACACAGGAACCGGGTCTCTGCAGACCCACAGGAACGACAAAACCAGGTCTCATCCCAAACCCGCAACCCGGGTCTCTGCACACCCACAGGAACGAGAAAACCGGGTCTCATCCAAAACCCGCAACCCGGGTCTCTGCAGACCCACAGGAACGAGAAAACCGGGTCTCATCCAAAACCCGCAACCCGGGTCTCTGCAGACCCAAGAAAAAAACGGGTCTCATCCAAAACACACAACCCGGGTTTCTGCAGACCCACAGGAACGAGAAAACCAGGTCTCATCCCAAACCCGCAACCCGGGTCTCTGCAGACCCAAGAAAAAAACGGGTCTCATCCAAAACACACAACCCGGGTCTCTGCAGACCCACAGGAACGAGAAAACCAGGTCTCATCCCAAACCTGCAACCCGGGTCTCTGCAGACCCACAAGAACGAGAAAACCGGGTCTCATCCCAAACCCGCAACCCGGGTCTCTGCAGACCCACAGGAACGAAAAAAACCGGGTCTCATCCAAAAACCGCAACCCGGGTCTCTGCAGACCCACAGGAACGAGAAAACCGGGTCTCATCCAAAACCCGCAACCCGGGTCTCTGCAGACCCAAGAAAAAAACGGGTCTCATCCAAAACACACAACCCGGGTTTCTGCAGACCCACAGGAACGAGAAAACCAGGTCTCATCCCAAACCCGCAACCCGGGTCTCTGCAGACCCAAGAAAAAAACGGGTCTCATCCAAAACACACAACCCGGGTCTCTGCAGACCCACAGGAACGATAAAACCAGGTCTCATCCCAAACCTGCAACCCGGGTCTCTGCAGACCCACAGGAACGAGAAAACCAGGTCTCATCCCAAACCCGCAACCCGGGTCTCTGCAGACCCACAGGAACGAGAAAACCAGGTCTCATCCCAAACCCGCAACCCGGGTCTGTGCAGACCTAAGAAAAAAACGGGTCTCATCCCAAACCCGCAACCCGGGTCTCTGCAGACCCACAGGAACGAGAAAACCAGGTCTCATCCCAAACCCGCAACCCGGGTCTCTGCAGACCCACAGGAACGAGAAAACCAGGTTTCATCCCAAACCCGCAACCCGGGTCTCTGCAGACCCACAGGAACGAGAAAACCGGGTCTCATCCAAAACCCGCAACCCGGGTCTCTGCAGACCCAAGAAAAAACCGGGTTTCATCCAAAACACACAACCCGGGTCTCTGCAGACCCACAAGAAAGAGAAAACCGGGTCTCATCCCAAACCCGCAAACCGGGTCTCTGCAGACCCACAAGAAAGAGAAAACCGGGTCTCATCCAAAACCCGCAACCCGGGTCTCTGCAGACCCACAGGAACGAGAAAACCAGGTCTAATCCCAAACCCGCAACCCGGGTCTCTGCAGACCCACAGGAACGAGAAAACCAGGTCTCATCCCAAACCCGCAACCCGGGTCTCTGCAGACCCACAGGAACGAGAAAACCAGGTCTCATCCAAAACACACAACCCGGGTCTCTGCAGACCCACAGGAACGAGAAAACCAGGTCTCATCCCAAACCCGCAACCCGGGTCTCTGCAGACCCACAGGAACGAGAAAACCAGGTTTCATCCCAAACCTGCCACCCGGGTCTCTGCAGACCCACAGGAACGAGAAAACCAGGTCTCATCCCAAACCCGCAACCCGGGTCTCTGCACACCCACAGGAACGAGAAAACCGGGTCTCATCCAAAACCCGCAACCCGGGTCTCTGCAGACCCACAGGAACGAGAAAACCGGGTCTCATCCAAAACCCGCAACCCAGGTCTCTGCAGACCCAAGAAAAAAACGGGTCTCATCCAAAACACACAACCCGGGTTTCTGCAGACCCACAGGAACGAGAAAACCAGGTCTCATCCCAAACCCGCAACCCGGGTCTCTGCAGACCCAAGAAAAAAACGGGTCACATCCAAAACACACAACCCGGGTCTCTGCAGACCCACAGGAACGAGAAAACCAGGTCTCATCCCAAACCTGCAACCCGGGTCTCTGCAGACCCACAGGAACGAGAAAACCAGGTCTCATCCCAAACCCGCAACCCGGGTCTCTGCAGACCCACAGGAACGAGAAAACCAGGTCTCATCCCAAACCCGCAACCCGGGTCTCTGCAGACCCACAGGAACGAGAAAACCGGGTCTCATCCAAAACCCGCAACCCGGGTCTCTGCAGACCCAAGAAAAAACCGGGTCTCATCCAAAACACACAACCCGGGTCTCTGCAGACCCACAAGAAAGAGAAAACCGGGTCTCATCCAAAACCCGCAACCCGGGTCTGTGCAGACCCAAGAAAAAAACGGGTCTCATCCCAAACCCGCAACCCGGGTCTCTGCAGACCCACAGGAACGAGAAAACCAGGTCTAATCCCAAACCCGCAACCCGGGTCTCTGCAGACCCACAGGAACGAGAAAACCAGGTCTCATCCCAAACCCGCAACCCGGGTCTCTGCAGACCCACAGGAAAGAGAAAACCAGGTCTCATCCAAAACACACAACCCGGGTCTCTGCAGACCCACAGGAACGAGAAAACCAGGTCTCATCCCAAACCCGCAACCCGGGTCTCTGCAGACCCACAGGAACGAGAAAACCAGGTTTCATCCCAAACCCGCAACCCGGGTCTCTGCAGACCCACAGGAACGAGAAAACCAGGTCTCATCCCAAACCCGCAACCCGGGTCTCTGCAGATCCAAGAAAAAAACGGGTCTCATCCCAAACCCGCAACCCGGGTCTCTGCAGACCCACAGGAACGAAAAAACCAGGTCTCATCCCAAACCCGCAACCCGGGTCTCTGCAGACCCACAGGAACGAGAAAACCAGGTTTCATCCCAAACCCGCAACCCGGGTCTCTGCAGACCCACAGGAACGAGAAAACCAGGTCTCATCCCAAACCCGCAACCCGGGTCTCTGCAGACCCAAGAAAAAAACGGGTCTCATCCCAAAC
This sequence comes from Oryzias latipes, assembly GCF_053564925.1. Classification (NCBI taxonomy): domain Eukaryota; kingdom Metazoa; phylum Chordata; class Actinopteri; order Beloniformes; family Adrianichthyidae; genus Oryzias; species Oryzias latipes. Next base: position 32,698,138 of record NC_136248.1, on the reverse strand, counting down.
CCGCAACCCGGGTCTCTGCAGACCCACAGGAACGAAAAAACCAGGTCTCATCCCAAACCCGCAACCCGGGTCTCTGCAGACCCACAGGAACGAGAAAACCAGGTCTCATCCAAAACACACAACCCGGGTCTCTGCAGACCCACAGGAACGAGAAAACCAGGTCTCATCCCAAACCCGCAACCCGGGTCTCTGCAGACCCACAGGAACGAGAAAACCAGGTCTCATCCCAAACCCGCAACCCGGGTCTCTGCAGACCCACAGGAACGAGAAAACCAGGTCTCATCCCAAACCCGCAACCCGGGTCTCTGCAGACCCAAGAAAAAAACGGGTCTTATCCCAAACCCGCAACCCGGGTCTCTGCAGACCCACAGGAACGAAAAAACCAGGTCTCATCCCAAACCCGCAACCCGGGTCTCTGCAGACCCACAGGAACGAGAAAACCAGGTTTCAACCAAAACCCGCAACCCGGGTCTCTGCAGACCCAAGAAAAAACCGGGTCTCATCCAAAACACACAACCCGGGTCTCTGCAGACCCACAAGAAAGAGAAAACCGGGTCTCATCCCAAACCCGCAAACCGGGTCTCCACAGACCCACAAGAAAGAGAAAACCGGGTCTCATCCAAAACCCGCAACCCGGGTCTCTGCAGACCCACAAGAAAGAGAAAACCGGGTCTCATCCCAAACCCGCAAACCGGGTCTCCACAGACCCACAAGAAAGAAAAAACCAGGTCTCATCCCAAACCCGCAACCCGGGTCTCTGCAGACCCACAGGAACGAGAAAACCAGGTCTCATCCCAAACCCGCAACCCGGGTCTCTGCAGACCCACAGGAACGAGAAAACCAGGTCTCATCCCAAACCCGCAACCCGGGTCTCTGCAGACCCACAGGAACGAGAAAACCAGGTCTCATCCCAAACCCGCAACCCGGGTCTCTGCAGACCCACAGGCTGACATCTGAGGATCAGTCGAACTCCTACCAGTTCTGTTCAGACAGAATGGAGTTTACATTGAAATCGTTTGGATCTGATTTAAGGTGGTATGAACGTAAATGAAGCCGTGAGGTCACAGCGCAGGAACCAAATGCGGGTCAGAGGGCGGAGTCAGTGTTTATGACACGAATGATTCCTTTAATGAAGCTTCATCATCAGAAGAAACATTCATAGAAAAATGACAAGGAAAAAACCATTTAGCTTCCTTAAGTGATCCAACATGGAGATCAACATGTGATCACTTCCCTTCAATGATCTCTGGCTTCTTTCTTTGAACGGTCTGGAGATTGACTGAACATTCTGACTTTTACTGGTTTTTCTTTGGACCCACGTTTGTTTGTTGTGGCCTACAAGTGCCAACATGTGAGCAACAGCGCCCCCTGCTGTGCACGCTCTGTTCTTACCTAGTAGTGTGAAGGCCTCTCTGGTCTTGCAGAAGTCTTCGGCGTCGTTCACGCCTTCGATGAAGATGTTCTCTCCTAGAGAGGTGTAGGTGAAATCCTCTGCGCTGGCTGGGGGGTGGGGGTGGGGGTGACAATAGAAGGTCAGATGATGCAATACCGTTCCTGTCAACGATGTATGACCTTAGCTTCTGTATTAGGACAGGCTTGGAGCTTAATCTATTTCTCATCTTCCTCCTCATCCTGTCTCTGCCTGACCTCTGACCTCTGTCAGGACCTCCGACAAGCAGAGCAGAGATCTCCACAGCTGTAGGACTCACTGAGGCCGAGGTCTTGGAACTCCGGCAAACTGGCCGAGGCACAGAGCTGGTAGAAGATGTGATAGTTCCTCTCCTCCTCTGCCTGCAACACCAAAGACAGAGTTCAGCAGAGATCCCTCCTGGATCCCTTCAGGATCCGTCCCGGATCCCTGCGGGATCAGCAGTTATCCCCTCACAAACCAGGCCACAGACTCACCTGGAAGACAACGCGAGACTTCTCCAGCAGGTAAGTCCTCATGTTGGCACCGATGATGTGGTAGTGTCTGCTGAAGCCGATCTGGATGTACTTCCCAAAGCGGCTGCTGTTGTCGTTCCGCGTGGTTTTGGCGTTTCCAATGGCCTGATGGGAAAAAGGTCAGGAACGGAGACATTTATGGCGTTTTTCCAAAAGCAGCCACCTGCAGGTGGAGCTGGCGTCCTCACCTCCATGATGGGGCTGGAGGCCAGAACCTTCTCCTCCACACTGGTGTCGGTGGAGGAGCCGCCCACAGTGGCGAAGAACCTCATGGCATACTTGGCAGACACCGTCTTACCGGCGCCGGATTCTCCGCTCACAATGATCGATTGGTTTCGCTCATCTCTACAAAAGCGCCACAGAAAAACATTGTCAGGCAAGTCTCAGGTGACACGACTGACTCACCTGATGGAGCCACGTTAACACTTGACCCAAAAAGTACAACATTTTATTCATGCCAGGTATTCTGGACTGAATCTGGAAGGTCTGAATAATGAGTACCCGTCACTCGAGGCCTCAGGAGTGCTTTAGCCGTCTGACCTGTGACCTTGTAAGTCACCTGACCAGCCCCTTTTGCAGGAGAGGCTTTGAGCCGTGGTTTGGATCGGACAGCTGTAGGGTGCAGAGACCTGCTCGGTACTGAAACTGGCGGTTTGAACAGAAGTAGAAAACCTAAGGTTACCCAAGACCTTCGGGTACGACCAGATGTCCTTGGGCTCTGAAACCAGATTTCTATAGACTGCTTGGAGGGTTTTGGGGATGAAAGGGAGGAAGGAATCTGTGTGTCTTCAGGCCGGACACAGAGTTTGTGGTTATGAGATGCAATGATGGTTAGGATTGTCCTGACCCGAACCTAAAACCTGAACCTGAGCCTAAACCTGAACCTGAGCCTGAACCTAAAACCTGAACCTGAACCTGAGCCTGAACCTAAAACCTGAACCTGAACCTAAAACCTGAACCTGAGCCTGAACCTAAAACCTGAACCTGAGCCTGAACCTAAAACCTGAACCTGAACCTAAAACCTGAACCTGAGCCTGAACCTAAAACCTGAACCTGAACCTGAGCCTGAACCTAAAACCTGAACCTGAACCTAAGCTCGGGTTTGTTCTTGAACTTTCTTGTCACCGTTTGTCGGTCATGAAAAGAGTCCACCTTCATTAGACTCTGGAAACTCGGCGAGAAGGACGGTTGAGCTCTCAGTTGATCGTCATGGCGAGTTGGATTCTGTGGTTGTGGAAAATGCCATGAGCTCCAAACGTGTTCAAGTTCCACTCCGATCATGTCCTGACTTGAAAACAGCAGCAGCATCAGATCCATCCATCCGTCCAGTTCTGATCCAGATTCCAGCTCAGACCAGGAAAACAAAGACCTTCATGGATCTGTTGGTTTGCAGGTGGAGGATCAGAAAGGGGCGGAGCATGGAGACTGTGGCCCCGCCCACTGCAGTTGCTGCTTCAGAAGCCAAGTACTTTAAAAACCCTGTTTTCATTGGAGTGGCTCTGTAGGGGCAGATGGGAACCTGTCAGAAGGATCTTTAACCACAGTCCCGTTCTCCTCCAGGGTTGGGGCCCTGACCAAAGCCGTGGCGGCAAAGTCGTGGTGCCTGCAGGTGCAGCGATCCTCAGACTGGCTGGAGAACTGAACATATGGTCGTGGTTCTCAAACCAATGGGAGCGATGGGTCACCTGTGACAGGTGTTGTTTACCTGGCCATCTGCTTGTAGGCCTCCTCAGCCACAGCAAAGATGTGTGGGTCCATGTCCCCCATGTTCTGCCCGCTGTAGGCGTTGATCACCTCCTCCCCATAGATCTGCAGAGGCTCGTAGGGGTTGATGGCCACTAGAACGATGCCTACACACAGGAAAACAACTCAACACAACACGTGACAAGGACACACAACACTCTCAAGTCCTGCAGAGTCAGCTGCTCAAGTAGACTCCGCCCACTAAAAACCTGCTTTCATGGAGGTCAGGAAAACAGATGAAACTGCTGTGGAGGCAATGTTCTCCTATGGGGGGGGGGGGGGGGGGGGGGGGGGGGGCATCCTGCAGCATTTTATAGTATTCTGTACTGTCGTATAATATTGTGTACTGCTAATTACTGTTAATTACTGTTGTATACTGCTGTATACTGTTGTGTACTGCTGTGTACTGCTGTGTACTGCTAATTACTGTTAATTACTGTTGTATACTGTTGTGTACTGCTGTGTACTGCTAATTACTGTTAATTACTGTTAATTACTGTTGTGTACTGTTAATTACTGTTGTATACTGCTGTGCACTGCTGTGTACTGTTGTATACTGCTGTGCACTGTCATTCCTCACTATTTCAACATGAAGCGGTGCAGACACTGAACACTGACCACAGTACGTGTAGATGTGGTTGGACTCCAGGAATCGAACCCTCAGGTTGTGCAGGACGGCGGGCTCATGGAGGTAGCTGAGAGCCGTCAGGTCGTTCTCGCCCACCAGGATGTCCGGGTTTCGCAGGAACGGCAGCGGGTTCTGGTTTGGACCCACTTGGTACTCCAAAGTCTAAGACCAACATCCACACACAACACACAGTGACACACATTTACACCATCATTAACGCACACTCATGCACATGTTCACACTCATACAAAACATGCACATTTAAACACACAAAAATACACACTTTCACATCATTCACAAACACAACCTCACACCTACGTGTGTATATCTGTGTACACATGCATTATTGTATCGCATGAGTGTGCATGTGTGAACATGAGTGTGCACGTGTGTTGTTACCGTCTCATCCTCCAACTTTAGATGGAGCACAGGATCTCCTTCTTTGTAGTCTTTGATGATCTCTGCACCCTTCCAGACCTCCTCCGGGTCTGGGATCCAGACCCGTGTGAACTAAGAACACACACACACACACACACACACACACACACACACACGCACACACCCACACACACACACATTAGGAGGGACAGATGAGCAAATATCTGCAGATGTTTAGAGAAGATCCTCCCGCATGGTCGTGATGCGTTCATGATCCTCACAGAAACTCAGACTTGTCAGTGTCATCCTTCCTGAGGGCGCCGCCCCCAGAAACCCCTCCCCCCTGCTCTGATGCAAATCTGCAGCGGACAGCAGCTGCTCATTTTCCTGAGTTTACATGCCAGCAGGTGAGTCCGTGCCGGTCACATGACCACATTCAGCGGTTACACAACGCTCTGACCTCAACACTGGCGGCCAGGGAAGCAGCATCCGCTGTTGTCATGGAGACAACGAGGTCGTAAATCCTCAACCCAAACTTCAGACGGACCCTTCTGCAGAACCCACACAGAACCAGCAGGAATCCACAGTGACCCAGTATGGGGGGACGGGTCCGATTCCGGGCGGGCGGAGCCCCAGATCCACACAGAATACGTTGGGGGTGAACTGAACACAGAGACCCCTCCCCACATAACAGCAGAGTGGGCGGGCCACCGTGGTGAGGCATCATGGTTAATCTGTAAACATCCCAGCCGGGTGTGTCCAGCAGGAAATGCAGAACATTGAAGAACTTTGATCTAATCTGAGAAGACAAAGGTCACAGCAGAACACCTGAGAGCTGGCCTGCTGCAGGGGGCGGAGCTTGTTAGTTCACAGTCGACTGCAGGACGGCGTGGACCAGCGGACATTGGACGGCGCTCAGACAGACACCTTCACGCTCCTGAAGGTGAACCCAGACGTTTCATCTCCTCTTCTTGTTTCCTGGTTTTGGGGGCTCCCTGTTCTCTGGGGGGTGGGGTTGGGAGACAGGCTGCTCCAATACAGCACCATACAGCCTCAGTCCACCCCCCACCCCCATTGAGGGTCCGAATCCTCTAGGATTACCCTGAGGATTCAGACCTCTAAATCCCAGAGAGCAGATCCCCCCGCCCCCCTGCCCCCGCCCCACAGCAGTCTTCTGCGGGGGGAGGGGGGTTAAACTCCCCCCCAGCCCCAACACCAGCAGGACGTTCCTTCATGAGATCGTCTGGTTCCCCAAATGCTTTTCTTTGTGGGAAATGAGAGACTGCAAAGCGTAGAGGAACCGGGTCCAGTCCAGAACCTGGTCCAGATTCTGGTCGGTGTTCCTGTGTGGATTCCCATTCATTCCAGTGAATTAGCACTTAGACACACCTGACCCAGGTAAGCAGTACCTGCAGTGAATCAAACGATCAGAAAACCAAACCTTCAGGACCAGAACCACAACCCTCCTCCAGATCCAGGACCCAGACAGATCCTGATCCTCAAAGAGTTCCTCCCTACAGGTCCTGGTCGGCCCACAAACACCTTGAAGCATCAGAATCATGAAGTCCGCTTTAGTCCAGTGTGTCCAACATCCAGGTTCTGCTGATGGCTGGGGGGGGGGGGGTGTCTTCATTCATTTTATTGCAACAGTAAAAAAATCAAACTTCCCCAGAGGAAGAACTGAAGCTCAGTGTCTAGAAAACAGAACTTCATTACCCACAATGCTCTGAGAGCCCCACACCTGTGCTTTAAAAAAGGCGCTTTTTGCATCCGCTTGCCCCAACCCCCCCACAGAATTTCTGCTCCGATCCCCATCCTCAGCCTCAGAGTCCAGGTTCTGGTTCTGACAGAACCTCAAGTACGTACCAGAACACGAGGGGGGGGGGGGGGGGTTGTACCCCCACAGAGCAATGACGTTTCAGTCCAGAGCGGAACCCGCCTGTGGGTCCGGTACCCCATGAGATTTAATGCAACCTTAATGCCCTGGGTGGTGGGGAGGAGGGAGGGGGTATCAGAGCTACAGACCCCCCCTCCCCAAAGCCCCCCTCACCCCACACAGAACAAAGCGGTACAGCGCTGCCTAACGAGTTACTCTAACTTCCGGTCACCATCCTGAGAGTGACGTCACCGCTGTGAGCGACAGGTGCCGCCGCTCCGGGAGCTCTGACCCGGGAAACGAAAAGTTCGGTTCGGTTCAGTCGCAGAGTAACTTCCGGATGTCCAAGACGCCCCGCAGCCGGGGGTTGGGGGAAGGGGGGTGAGGGTGTTTCTCAGGTAAGACTCACCTTCGTGTACAGGTCGTTCACGGACATCGTCTCGTCCAGATCCGAACCGCTCTGGAACTAAGAACCCATGAGACCCTAAGACCCGGTTTGGGTCTCGTCCACGCAGCCCGCAGCAGGTGTCCGCGGGAGTTTCGGTCAGTTTTTTTTCTGACAGAGAGGCTGTGCCGCTTCGAACTGGACCGTCGGTGACTCTTAACAGCAGCTTTTATCAGAACCGGACCGTAAGAAGTCCAGAAGAGGCGCGCGGCGCAGGTGTGGAGGCCGGTTCTTCCTGACAGCCGTGTTTCCTGACGCGACATCTGATTGGCTGAAGATGCGCCAGGTTTCCGCCGCGCGTGCGCGCACGCAGCAGTCCCGGGGTTACTCCCAAAGGCGGGTCTGTTGGGTCAGAAGCTGGCAGTGGATAGGACTCTCGGGGCCCCTGAGCCCAAGAGCCCCGCCCTTTTCTCAAGGCGACATCCGTGGGTTTAGACAGCGCGCGTGAGGCACCCGAAACTCCACAGACGAGCGCGCGCCTGCCACACATTGGCACGATCACGTGACCTGATGTTCCAACTTTCAGGAAAGTTAACAAAAGGAGCCTGAGGAACACCGCCCCCTGGCGACCGACCAGCCGAATTGTTAATTCGGGACAAAAGCAAAGCTGGAACTGGACATGTCCCTGGCGGCTTTCTGTAGGAAACCAGGACCGAACCGAGGCGGATTTTCTGGACCGACGCTTATCAAACAGTTGATTCTAGCATTTTGATTTGAACTGGACTGAATAGAGAAGGACGCTCATGGTCGTTTCTCACAATCAAGAGCACGTTCTCCCCAAACGTCTTTACACAACTAAAAAATGACCACTTCCCACGGTGTGTGTGTGTGCTTACCTGTGTGTATCTTTGTGTGTGTCTAAATGAGTGAACAAATAAAGGTAGCTGCTGTTAGAGGATGCAGAACACAGGGTTAGATGGAGGAAGCTGATTGGCTGAGGGGAAACGCTAGGAAGAAAATTTGTGTAGATGTCTGTATCTTTGTGCGTGTGTGCCTATTTACCTAAATGTGTGTTTATCTTTGTCTGTGGGGTGTACATGTTTTGTGTACCTGTGGGTGTGTTCCTGTGTGTGTGTTGTGTTCCTGTGTGTGTATTGTGTTCCTGTGTGTGTGTACCTGTGGGTGTGTTTCTGTGTGTGTGTTGTGTTCCTGTGTGTGTGTGTCTACCTGTGTGTGTGTGTGTGTGTGTGTGTACCTGTGTGTGTGTGTGTGTGTGTTCCTGTGTGTGTATTGTGTTCCTGTGTGTGCGTGTGTGTTCCTGTGTGTGTGTATACCTGTGTGTTCCTGTGTGTGTGTGTGTACCTGATTGTGTGTATACCTGTGTGTTCCTGTGTGTGTGTATACCTGTGTGTTCCTGTGTGTGTGTACCTGTGTGTGTATTGTGTTCCTGTGTGTGTGTGTGTTCCTGTGTGTGTGTGTTCCTGTGTGTGTGTGTGTGTACCTGTGTGTGTATACCTGTGTGTTCCTGTGTGTGTGTGTACTTGAGTGTGTGTATACCTGTGTGTTCCTGTGTGTGTGTACCTGGCAGTAGAGGTTGTATTCCACCTTCATCCTCCGTCTAGAGCGTCTGCTGCTCTCAGACGGTCTGAGCTCAGACATCAGGCGAGTCCCGCCCAAACCACACCTGCCACAGGTATGAGCCGTCATCCCGCCCTGACCTGAAAAGCAGAACGGCGGCTGTCGGGTCCAACCTGTTAAAACAGTGACGAGTGACGCGTCGGCCAATCAAAGGCTTTGTTCCATACGATCCGGTGTGAATCACAGTTGTGATTTGACTCCACCGAGTGAAGATCAGAACCAGAACATTACAGTACAGTACAGACTTTGAGTGGGCGGAGCTTAGCCTTAGGCTGACTTAAAGATGGTGGTGCAGAGGATGCAGGTGGAGTGTCCTCAAAACGCTCTGCTGGTGAGTCAGTCCAGACAAACTCCTGTTTTATTGGAGACGATTTTAGGAAAAACGTGTTTATCTGGTTGGAAATCAGAAGGAATCTCTGTATGCCTCTTCCTGAATTCTGTTTTAATGCTGATGTGGATCCTCAGACACAGCTCCACCTTCAAAACAGGCCAGACATCAAAGCGGACCACTGAGGAGGACCCACTCTTCTGCGTTGAAAGGACCAAGAATCCGCTCTGATCCAAAAGCAGGAAGAACCGAACTTTGTGGTTCGTACACTGGATTCTGTTGATCTTTCTTTAGTTCCTCTCTGAATCAGACGCTGTGATCTGAGCTCTGATGAGGTTCTTCTTCTTTTCCAGGAGCCGTTTTTCCTCACAGAGGAGGGCCTCTAAGGTTCCAACAGGTTAAATCACACAGAATCTCATCAGACTTTGATGATTTTATTTATGAACTGAATGAACCCCTCAGTGCCGGAACGGATGCCTGCTGGTTCTGTGGGACTCGGGTTCTGCCAGAACCTGGTCTCTCCTGCGGTTGTAGATCTCCTCCAGGAGCAGGCCCTGCCGATGCTCCCTGTCCTCCTGAGCCTTCCAGACGCTGCAGAGCTGCTGCTGCTCCGCTATCTGAGCCTGCAGGTCGTCCCGGTACGCGACCGCCGCACACCTCCGGCTGCAGCCCGCCATATGAAACAGGAAGTGATGTCACACATACACAGGGTTTCTTTCATATGACAGGACAAGAGATCTACCTTCTCTTCTCCTCTGCCTCCTTTATCTTTGACTCCTCTGTGGCTCTACAGAGCTCCTCCCTCTCCTTCTGAAGCTCCGCCTTCTTCTGCCGGCTCTTATCCACTATGAGCACACACACACATGTACGCACACGCATGCTCAGCCTCAGTCAGAAGCTGATTGGTGGAGGGAACGGGGATGAAGAGGAAGGTTCTCACGTTTGTTCTGGATCTGGAGGCGCCGGGCCTCCATCACCTGCTCCATCAGCAGGTTTCTGGCCTCCCGCTGCAGTCGACTCTTCTCCTCCCGCTTCGTCCAAACCTCACGGAGCTTCTCCTCCAGCAGCTGCTCTGTTTCCTTCTCCTCCTTTCTCCTCCTCTCCAGCTCCTCAGACAGATGCTGCCGATGCGTCTGCTGACTCTCCCACAGCTCCATCTGAGCACAGGAGAACCAGAGGAGAACCAAAGGAGAACCAGGGGAGAACCAGAGGACAACCAAAGGAGAACCAGGGGAGAACCAAAGGAGAACTAGGGGAGAACCAGAAGAGATCCAGAGGAGAACCAGGGGAGAACCAAAGAAGAACCAGGGGAGAACCAGAGGAGAACCAGAGGAGAAACAGAGGATAACCAAAGGAGAACTAGAGGAGAACCAGAGGACACCCAAAGGAGAACCAGAGAAGAACCAAAGGAGAACCAGGGGAGAACCAAAGGAGAACCAAAGGAGAACCAGAGGAGAACCAAAGGAGAACTAGAGGAGAACCAGAGGACACCCAAAGGAGAACCAGAGAAGAACCAAAGGAGAACCAGGGGAGAACCAAAGGAGAACCAAAGGAGAACCAGAGGAGAATCAGAGGACACCCAGAGGAGAACCAGAGGAGAACCAAAGGAGAACCACAGGAGAACCAGAGGGGAACCAGAGGAGAACCAAAGGAGAACCAGAGGAGAACCAGAGGACACCCAGAGGAGAACCAGAGGAGAACCAAAGGAGAACCAGAGGAGAATCAGAGGACACCCAGAGGAGAACCAGAGGAGAACCAAAGGAGAACCAAAGGAGAACCAGAGGAGAACCAGAGGACACCCAGAGGAGAACCAGAGGAGAATCAGGGGAGAACCAGAGGAGAACCAAAGGAGAACCAGGGGAGAACCAGAGGAGAACCAGAGGAGAACCAAAGGAGAACCAGAGGAGAACCAAAGGAGAACCAGAGGAGAATCAGAGGACACCCAGAGGAGAACCAGAGGAGAACCAAAGGAGAACCAGAGGAGAACCAGAGGAGAACCAGAGGAGAATCAAAGGAGAACCAGAGGAGAACCAGAGGAGAACCAGAGGAGAACCAAAGGAGAACCAGAGGAGAACCAGGGGAAAACCAAAGGAGAACCAGAGGACAACCAAAGGAGAACCAGGGGAGAACCAGAGGAGAACCAGAGGAGAACCAAAGGAGAACCAGAGGAGAACCAGAGGAGAATCAAAGGAGAACCAGAGGAGAATCAAAGGAGAACCAGAGGAGAACCAGAGGAGCCCCGTCTGGAGGGAGGTTCTACGGGTTCTGTCCTAACGCTGTAAACCGTGGTTGTTTGTCTCCTGAAGGATTCCAGGGGCCTCATTTCTAAAACTTTGCGTAGGATTTGCGTCAGAAGTGGCGTCCGGATGAAACAGAGGACATGCGTACGCACAGAAATATTGGGAGTTATAAACCGTGCGCACGCACATCCTACGCATCTTTCCCTTAATAAATCATAATCAATTCTAAATGCAGCTTTAGCGTCTTCATGACACGCCCATAGTTGCCCATAAATAGTCCGTGAAACGCCCACAAATGAATATTCATTGATTGCGAAACCATGTATGGAATAACATAAATGCCAAAAATTGAAAGGGCGTAAAGACAACTAAGCGGGCGTATTTAGAAACTGAGTGAGTGAACCTTAAAACTGTGATGGCGCAATCCTAACCAAGCGACGCCGTATTTTACAACTGAACGGCTGAAATCCTAACTGAGCAGGGATCCTGCTCCGTCAGTTCTCTTTTGCGCCCTCACCTGGATTTACGCTCAGTGTTAAGGGGGCGTTTTTGTCACTTGGGGGCAGGAACATTTCTGGTTGATCTGATTGGCTGAAATTTGCATGCCAAGCAGCGGGGCGGGACTTTCATTTTGGGGCTTTAATAGAAATCGAACGGCGGCTGTAACGTGGATTTAAAGCATTAAAACGGTAACAAATACAGTGAATTTCACATCAGAAAAACTTACACCACAAATAAACCCGCTGCACTTTCTTACCTTAGTTTTGGGTCGTTGGTTAATGTTTTAATCCACGTTACATCCACCGTTTTTTTTTCTATGATTGCCTCTAACAGGGGGGGGGACAAACAAGTTTGACACAAAGAGCCGACATCTCTAACTGTGATATTTAATGAGCCACAACACACACTGACCTGCCAGACACACACACAATTAAAGCCATGTTATACAACCCCCTCCTCTCATTACAACAGCGCCGTTTCAGTTTAGTGTTTTTTCTGTATTTAACGTTAACACATACCGGTGACCCGAGGGACCGTCAACAAAGTGCAACCTCTGTGAACTGTGAAACACCACTGTGTAAAAATCAATAATCTTACAAAAAAATCATAAAACTATTATAAAGCATATTCTTGTTACAAAACATATTTTGTAGGAAAGTCCATCTTTATTTTATATTGTTTCATATACTTTTTCCAATTTTAATAGATATGAATCATGACTAAAGTTATCAGTAACTTGACATGACCTTATTGTCATACTAAAATGAAGAATGTCAATAGTTCACTTTGTTTATTTATAGGAATTTTTCATATTTACAAATGGATCAGATTTGGTCAAAAAACCTCAATAGCTCTGAAGGTGCCAACATTTTTTTTTTTGCATAATCTTTGTTGCAGTAGGACAATAAGGTCATGATTAGTCAGTACAGGAGGTTTGGTGACAGAAGCTTTAGTATCTTCAGAGCTATAGTGCATTTATGTTATGATTCATATCTCTATTAAATTTTAACTTTGACTTTCTAACAAAATTTAGTATAATAAATAATAATGTAGCATGACTATGCTGACCAGTCTTCATTACCAGTTCATATAAATATAGACATTCACTTTTTAAAAGTTCACTGATTTTTACAGAATGCTGTTTCACAGAGGTTGCACTTTTCTGACGGTCCCTTGACAGCCGGCTCGCTGCTCTGTTTGCATTCACAGCTTAAAACGAACAATTCTGATTAAAAGGCAATAAAAACGAACTTTTTTCTGTAAAAATGCTTTTGTGGTTCACTCTCTGTGTTAATACAAAATGAGTGAGATACTTGCTGACACATGTGAACGTTGATCAGAAGAGTTATTGAAGCAGGAAGTCCGAATCTGTGAAGATCTAATTTAACCGAACCACAGCTGCTCTATTCCCGTGTTCCTCCGCGTAGCTGATAGCTGCAGTTTAAACTGTGCCTCATAATCGTGTCTCTTTGCATTTCCAGGGTTTCCAAAACTAAGTAGTTCTGCATTATTCACATATCTGCTCCTTTGTACTATGGGGGGGGGGGGGGGGGGGGGGGGGGGGGGTCTTCTTTCACGTCCTCTCCTCTCTCCGTACCGTCATCATGCTGTTCTCTCCTAGATCCTCTTTACCGAAGTAACGCAATAACACATTAGGGCCGCTCTGTACATTTTGGAGAAAATGTAAGACTTTCACCTTATGGCTGTGAAAGTACTGAATATAGAAAATATGATAAAAGGCAGAGAGCGACATGCAGCTCAAAAACCGCCTTTTAACACCCCCCACCCCCCACCCCCCCGCATTGAAAAATGAAGGTCCCGCCCCTCTGCCTCGCCGATAGGCCATGCAAATTTCAGCCAATCAGATCAACCAGAAAGGTTCCTGCCCCAAAAGTGACAAAAACGCCCCTTAACACTGAGCGTAAATCCACATGAGCGCGCAAAAAGGAAGTGACCGCGCAAGATCACTGCTCAGTTAGGATTGCGCCTGCGCGGTTTTAAGGTTCACTCACTCAGTTCCTAAATACGCCCGCTTAGTTGTCTTTACGCCCTTTCAGTTTATGGCAGAAACGTAATTCCATAAATCATGGCAAACACAGAGAGGAAATGAAAAAAACGTAACTTCACTCAATGTGAAGTAGAAGTTATCGTTGGCGAGGTGGAAAAGAGGATAAAACGTTGTTTGGAGGGCACAGTGTGGGCATTACTAATGCCAAAAAGGCACGTGAGCGGCAGACGGCGGCAGACGCCGTAAATACTGCAGCCTCACAACCTGGGACCGTGGCCCAAATAATGATGTGTGTCTGCCACGGGGGGTGGGGGGGGGGGCTGACCCCTCCTGATGAGAGACTGGCGGCAATAATTGGGGAATCCCTTTTAAGTGGAGTGGTGACTGAGGCGCAGGGGGACACCGACGCACCAGATGCACCGGGTGACACCCCCCCCAAAAGCTCCAACAGGACGGCTGGAGGAAGTCAGAACCGGCTCATAAGCCACTCGTCCTCGTTTTCCAGCAAGTCTTCTTGCTGTCTAAAGATGCGTTCACTCCCAATTCTTCCATTTGCCACATCTTCTAAGAGCGCAAGATCAGCCATTGTGCGTCATTACGCATTGTGATGGGGCATTTTATTTCCATCCATTTAATTACATCTGACAAGCTACAGATGTCGGTAATAATCCACGTGGAAATGGGAAATTGATCAGCAAATGTAATTTCTTGTTGCTTTCTGAATGGTCGAGACATACGCCATACATTGTTTTATCAAAAATAAAACAAAATAAAGGCATATGCATGAATACCATAATTCAGTACCTTATGAAGAAATGTTTTACTATGAAAACAACTTTCCCTAGTGGACAATTAATGCATCTCTCTCTATCTATCCATCTGTCTATCTACACCTATATCTGCTCCTCCAGACGGACACATTAACGAGAATATCAGTTTTGTACATTATTTCGTTCTGTTAACTATATTATTTATGAGGATGAATTGCACAACATGCCAATATTGCAGAACATATTTCACTTTTCTTTTTGCAAATAAGTGTTCATTTGAATTTCTGTTGTAATTTTCGGTTGATTTTCTTTTTCATTTGTTTCACTGCTGATCGATCAAACGGGTGTTGGTGTAGCTGTTAATTGTCAGACTTGCTTTGTGAAGTCTTCATGTTATTTCTGAGAGGCAGTATTGTCATTTTCACTTTCACGTGTTTCTTCCATCTGCCGACGGTGTCGCCGTTTCTCATTTCACCCGTTTTTGTGCGTACGCCTGGGTCAGAGCGTGAAGGACCGCACATTTTCCCTCAAGTTTGCTTTTTATAAATCTCAACTATTGCGTAGAGAGTTGCGTACGCCTTCTTTTGTGCGTACGCAACCTTTAGAAATGAGGCCCCTGGTCTTCCATGCACCTCACCTTCTTCTGCCCCGCCTGCTGCTGCTCCTCCTTCTGCTGCTCCTCCATCTGCTGCAGGATCTTCACGTCCAGCTCCAGCTCCTCCTGCTGCTCTCGGGCCAGCCTCCTCATCTTCATCCGGAGTCCTCGGTCCAGCTGCTGCCGGCACCGGTTCTGCTCCAGAAGCTTCTGCTGCTGGTTCCTCTGCTCCTGCAGGAGCAGCACCTCCTTCTGTTGCAGCTGCACAGGGGTGGGGGGGTTAGAGCGCTGGGACTCGCAACGTCTATGCATGCATGTGTGTGTACATGTGTGTGTATGCATGTGTGTGTGTATATGTATGTGTTTGTGAAATTTAGTATAGCTCACAATCAGGCGGGCCTCCTCCTCTCTCAGCTCCTTCTCCTGCTGTCTCCTCCTCTCTGTCTCCTCTCTCTGACTCCTCAGGACGTTCAGCTGCTCTAGGTTTCTCCTCTGGCGCTCCTGGTGGCGTGCGCTCTCCTGCTCCTCCTTGGCTCTGTGGTCGGCTTCCCACAGCTTGTGGAAGAGCTGCTCCTCCAGCTGCTGCAATGTATGCTGCTCCCGTCTGCTTCTCACCTGCGCCTCCCGCTCCTGACACACCAGCTGCTGCTGGCGCTGGCTCTGGATGCAGCGAAGCTCCTCACACTGCTCCCTATATGAACGAGAGCATCAGAGGAGCAACAGGAGCGTCAGAGGAGCAACAGGAGCCTCAGAGGAGCAACAGGAGCGTCAGAGGAGCAACAGGAGCATCAGAGGAGCAATAGGAGCGTCAGAGGAGCAACAGGAGCCTCAGAGGAGCAACAGGAGCATCAGAGGAGCAATAGGAGCGTCAGAGGAGCAATAGGAGCCTCAGAGGAGCAACAGGAGCATCAGAGGAGCAATAGGAGCGTCAGAGGAGCAACAGGAGCCTCAGAGGAGCAACAGGAGCATCAGAGGAGCAATAGGAGCGTCAGAGGAGCAACAGGAGCCTCAGAGGAGCAACAGGAGCGTCAGAGGAGCAACAGGAGCGTCAGAGGAGCAACAGGAGCGTCAGAGGAGCAACAGGAGCGTCAGCAAATACAACAGAAAAGATGAAAAGATCCAAAGTGAGACTGTGAGGATCTGAGAGATGGAAGGTCTGGTTCCGGTTCTGCTGGTTCTCCTCCAGAGACTCCTCCTCCTTTCAGTTCAACCCAAAACTTTTTTTTCTGAACCTGAACAGCAGCTCCATCTTCCTCTCCACCTCCTCCGTCCTCTCCTCCTCCCTCCTCTTCTTCAGCTCCTTCACTCTCTCCCGCATTCGGGCCTGTTTCTCCACCACGGTCTCCTTCTGCTCCTCAACCTCCTGCAGGAGCTGCAGCTCCTCGGCCTCCAGGACCCTCCGGAGCCTGGAGGGTGAAACATGGATAAGTCATGAAGTTTCAGTGATGACGTCAGTGTGGTCAGCTCGCGAGAACCTGCGCCGACGCTCGTGGAGTTCTGCGTCGTGCTCGTTTAGCGCTGCACGCGCTCTCCTGTGCTCGTCTCCGCGCAGCCGCAGTCTGAACCCGCAGCCCTGCAGCTCTCCGTCTGCCTCCCGGCTGAGCGGCGTGGAGGAGGGCGCCCCCTGCGGGACAGACGGGGCAGATCCGCTCGTAAAGATACTGACAAAAAATACTTTCACGCGGATTTCCCCGCATGACGCGTTTCAAACGTCTGCCGAGTGTCCTCGGTACTCCGAGCACGTGCGTGACGCGGTGCTCACCCTTGAGGAGGGGGTCCCACCGGCGTTCCCGCGCAGCATCCTTCCGGTCCTACAAAAACGTCTCCAACTTCTTCCAAACTTCAGACTCTCGGCTCGGGACCGGGACTCTGCGGGCCGCTGTCGTCATGGCAACCACAAACAGTAGGGTTTGGATGCGCACGCGGCGACCGCCAGTTGTTACCATGGCAACTCTCGTTTGATCTCTGAAAACCTGGCGGACGATCCCCCCCCTCCCCCCCGGAAGAGTGGAACCAAACAAAAATCAGCTGTTTCTGTCCTTTGATCCCGCCGGATGTTTGTTTGAACTTTCGTCAGTACAGTAAACAGTCAAAAGTCAGCTCAGCGGCCTTGTGGAGGAGTGTCCGTCCTGTGACCCATGAGTTCAAATCCAGGAGAAGTCATACCAAAGACACCCCTCCCTGCTCAACATGTGTCTGCAGGTCACCGCTCCCCCAGGGAGGGGTCTCATTCCACACACCTGTAACAGTTAACGGGGGATTAGCAGCAGAACCCCCCCCCCCCCCATCATAGGGGGGGGGTGTACCTGAAACAGTGAATTCAGTCTAAAAACATTATAATAGAATCGAAGAATCAGGAAGACGACTTTCTACATCTACTATCTAGATGTAGAAAGTCGTCTTCCTGTCAGGCAGATGCAGGACTGATCCTCTCCGTGTCGTGACCGGCAGACACGCCACAGGCGTGTCACATCTACACGTATGACTGCCCATCCTTTCCTGTGAAACGTGTCATAAATCTAATTATGATAATTATACACATGTAGAAAATGACGCACTAAAGTCCCCTACGATAAAAAAATAACAGATTAAAATATAGATTTGGTCTTTTTAGAAAACTAGAAAATATACAATGATGCAAAGTAATCAGATTACTAAAAGCTTTCAAATGTATCAGAATCAGAGGCCTGTTTTATGATGACTATGTAGGAAGAAAATACTGTTAAACTCTATTGGTGATTTTCATTTACTTACATGTTTATATTTATCCACTACCACACACATGCACTCACACATGCACTCACATGCACACCCACTCACTCACATGCACACCCACATGCATACCCACACGCACGCCCACACACTCACATGCACGCCCACACACTCACATGCACACCCACATGCGCAGCCACTCACATGCACACCCACATGCGCAGCCACTCACATGGACACCCACATGCGCAGCCACTCACATGCACACCCATACTCACATGCACACCCACACTCACATGCACACCCATACTCACATGCACACCCACACTCACATGCACACCCATACTCACATGCACACCCACACTCACATGCACACCCATACTCACATGCACACCCATACTCACATGCACACCCACTCACATGCGCAGCCACTCACATGCACACTCACATGCACACCCATACTCACATGCGCAGCCACTCACATGCACACCCACACTCACATGCACACCCATACTCACATGCACACCCACTCACATGCACACCCACTCACATGCACACCCATACTCACATGCACACCCACACTCACATGCACACCCACACTCACATGCACACCCACACTCACATGCACACCCATACTCACATGCACACCCACACTCACATGCACACCCACACTCACATGCACACCCACTCACATGCACACCCACTCACATGCACACCCATACTCACATGCACACCCACTCACATGCACACTCACATGCACACCCATACTCACATGCACACCCACACTCACATGCACACCCACACTCACATGCACACCCACACTCACATGCACACCCATACTCACATGCACACCCATACTCACATGCACACCCACTCACATGCACACTCACATGCACACCCATACTCACATGCATACCCATACTCACATGCATACCCATACTCACATGCATACCCATACTCACATGCACACCCATACTCACATGCATACCCATACTCACATGCACACCCATACTCACATGCACACCCATACTCACATGCATACCCATACTCACATGCACACCCATACTCACATGCACACACAGTAACCATCATGGTGCGGCTGTGGAACTCAGACGAGGAAAGCTGCTTCTCAAACTTGGCTTAAAATAAAGGTTTTATTGTTCACAGCGGCGGCGACAGCAGGTCGTCATGGAAACGAGGCAGAACTTTATTCAACCCTCCTCAGACACACAAACACGGAGTCCCCCACCCCCCACCCAAAGTTCTGCTGTGCAAAATTGACCCCCCCATTGATTGTTCACACATCACCCCCGGAGGTTTTACTGCCCCCCCCCCCAAGTTTCTGCTGAATTGAAGCTCATGTGATTCACCCCCCCCCCCACCCCCCCCACCCCCCTAAAGAGACGACCTTCATGTGCAATTTTCAACTGTGGGGGGGGCCTGCTTTACTTGAATTTCATGCCCCCTCCCCTCGAATGATGTCCTTAGTTCTGGACCGTCAGAACTGGTTTCTGTTCTTGAATTATGAACTTCAGGCTCCGCCCCTAAACACCAGACTAACAGCTGTTACTGCAGAGTGGGCGGGGCTTGACCCAGAGATCAATAGTACGGGCCCACGTTCTCGAAGCCGGCATAGCTCGGCCAATCAGGGAAGAGGCCGTGCGAGCAGGTGGGACTGCCGTAGCGGTCCAAGTGCATCTCCATGTGGGGGTCTGCGCGGCGGCCCCTCTTCATGTGTGACCGGACGATGCAGTAGTTCCTGCCCTGGTTGCTGTCCCAGTGCTGAGCTCCGCCCACCTCATAGCAGACGGCAAACTCCACGTGCTCGTGCGGCGGCAGCTCCGCGGGGAGGGCCACCTGGTAGGAGAAGGTGTCGCTGTGGGGGCTGGGGTAGGCGTCCTTCACGTACCGGCACGGAACGTCCAGGTGGCTCTTCCACGAGTCAAAGGTCACCCGCAGCGTCACCGACTTCTCGTACGACACGTTCTTGACCTTGATGGTCCCGGCGAAGGCCTTCTCCTTCAGGACGCAGTGCTCCAGGCTCACCTGGTTGGTCTCCAGGTTCTGGCGGAACAGCAGGTAATCTGAGGACGGCTGCGTGAAGTCCAGCACCAGCCGGTTCTCCTCGGGGGACGGCGGGGGCGCACACCTCAGCATCTCCTGGATGTTGACGGGGATCTGGATGGGGTCCGTGAACTCGGAGAACACCTTCACGCTGGTCAGAGTCAGGCCTCTGTGGTCCGCAAACGTCACCCGCTTCTTGGCCTTGGCGCCGGTCCAGCCGGCCTCAGGTCCCGTCTGCTCGGCTCGGTCCGGGCGCCGGAGGTTCGGACAGGAGCTCTGAGGCGTCATGGAGCTGTTGGGAGCAGCGATGAAGCTGAAGTCCTCCTTGGAGAGGTAGAGCGGTACAGTCACGTCGATCGGCATGTTGGACGGGGGGGGGGGCAGGCACAGGGATCTGAAACGGAGAGATACGTCAGTCGGGTCAAAGGTCGCTTAACATCCCAGCAGGTCCATCTGACGAGCAGAGTATTATGACCCCCCCACCACAATGAGATGTGGGGGCTGTCAGGGGTCCCCCCCCCCCCACATACACAGAGCGTCACTGGTGAAGCTAGCTGCACCACGTGGATGTGATGGAGCGCAGACCGTACGTCCAAACTGCTACGTTTATGTCAATGACCGTACCTGAGAACTGGACTGACAGGCCCCTCCCCTTGGCGTTCCCAACAGGAAGTACCCACCACATTCTCTCGAGCCGCATGCGGTTCTGTCAGCGTCTGATCATACTTTCTATATACTGTGCCTCATTTCAGTCTTTTTCCCTCTTAAACTACACTCAAATCCATCAGAGGTTATTAAAAATAAATAATAATAAAGTAATTTGGCGGCGTGTGTGTTTGATGCTGCTCCCGACACAGACGTGAGCGCCAATCATTTGTGAGGGTTACGCCCAATGCTGGAACACAGATACAGATTAGATGTGCTGCAGACTGTTACCCTGATGGTCAAAATGGTGAAATTCAGAGTATAAAGACGTTAAAGACAGGACGTTTCTGAAGAACGGGAAGATTCGTACTTTTTTACTGAACAGAATGACGTCACGATGTTTATCATCATGAGCTTTTGGATGCAGTAACATTGTTCATGGCAGAAAAGAACTAAACATATCCTGGAGAAAATGAAACACTCTGCCTGATCTGACACACACTGTCTCCTTTATGAACAAGTTGAAGCTTTTCAATCATCCCACTTTCCTTCTTTGTGGAGCTCACAGCAGAAGCTGTAATCCACATGAATAAAGCAGAACGTGACGCTGCTGCTGGACGGAAACTTGACTTTGTGGTTTGAGGACCTGCAGCAGAAACGACGGCTGATCACTTTTCTCATGGATCCTTAATGCAGAGACTGACTGATGAGATCCCCGCTGGTCACTGACAAAGCAGCGAGAGAACCGGAGATGATTGAACTGAAATCTCTTTGTTACGTTTACGAGAACAGAGAAATCCCCGTCTGTCAAAGAGCTGCTCTAAGCTGCTGTGATGTTCTCCTCAATGTCTGCCAGTCCCTGTTATTACCTGGAAACAGGTGAAATAAGACATGGGTCCGTGGTTAAGCTGCATTGATGTGTGTATTGAGGGTGGACACGTTTCTTCAAATAAACACAAATATACTTGCTGTTGTGTTGTAGGGAGTAGAGTTGTGCCGATGGACGATATCATCGTCCATCGTGATGGGTGACTGACATCCCGATGGAGAGACCACCATCGTGATGCCACGCCCCCGTCACGTTGCGCGTCGACACCATAAGCCGCGGTTACATGTACAAAATATCTTGATGGGATCAATGGTCGGATTAGAATCCAACCGTGTACATGGGCCCAGAAAAATGTTTTCAGAATACAAAAACGTTCACTAAGGTCACACTTTCCATCGGAATAAATCATTCGCACATGCGCAGTAGGGTTTGAAAACCGGAAGGACATAAATTCCGCCGAGCGGCTTTTTTTTCAAACTTTATTGAATGTAACAATTCAATACAAAACAATGTTAAACAGCGCCGAGCGGCTATATATATTGACATGTCAGCTCGGTAAAATACGAGATGATCTTCTAAACGTGCTTTTAATAATGTTACGGTTATTATGAAACACCTGTTCGCTCATCATTTGAATTTTAATCCGTGTGGTCAGTGCTTTTTCTGAACGAAGCCAGGATTAGCAGTATGCTAACACGGGCTAACAACATTAGCTTTGGGTGGTGCTGCACGTAAACATGTAAGAATAACATCAGCCTTTATTTAGTCGGGACACGACTGGAAACACAAATCCGCGTGTTTGTTTGAATGTTTTCTAAGGACTGAGCGACATTTCTGCTTTGAACCTCAAACCGCTGTGTTTCTGCTGACGATCCGAGCTGTGCTCAGACACACACTTTTAGACCCGGTTCTGAGTTCGGTTGCATGTACCCCTAGAGCTGCGGGACGGATCGCAGTCTTAAATCTCCCACACATATGGCTCATGTACCCCCCCTTCCCATCAAACACAAAGCTGTAAATCCGCACTCCCCCGGAAGTGCGGGAGCGGACTACTTCTTTTCTATTTTGTTTTACTTTTTTTGTTAAAGTCACTTCCCTCAGTTTATACTGGATCATCGCGGATGAGTCATTAGTTGGAAAATAAAATGAAGAAAGCAAAAAAACGAATAGCAGTTATATAAGAACGAAAAATGTAAAAATACCCCCCCCCCCCCGACGATGTCATCGTCCATCCCGATGGTTGACAGCAAACATCGTCAACGGCCAAATTAGGGGACATCCTAGTAGGGAGAGGAGTGTGTTATGTAAAAATAATACGGCTTTAATTGCGTGTTTGTGTACGTCTTGGCAGGTCAGTAGCCGCGGTTACATGTTCAAAATATCTTGATGGGATCAACGGTCGGATTAGAATCCAACCGTGTTCATGGGATCAGAAAATGTTTTCTGATTATAACAAACGTTCACTAAGGTCACACTTTCAGTCAGAATGAATCATTCACACATGTGCAGTAGTGTTGGAAATACAGGAAGAGGAAATGAGTTCCACTGAGAGGCTACATCCATAGATATCTGGCAGCTAAACATGCTTTTATTAATGTTACGGTTATTATGAAGCACATGTTTGCTCATCATTTTAATTTGAATCCGTGCTTTTTCTGTGGAAGAACGGAGCTGGAAGAAGCCAGGACTAAGAGAGGCTAACACACGCTAACAACATTTAGCCTTTGATGAACAAAGATTCAGTCTGCATCCTGGCTGAACGTAAATATGTGGGAATAACATCAGCCTTTATTTTGTCGGGACACGACAGGAAACACAAATCCAGGTGATTGTTTGAACGGTTTCTAAGGACTGAGCCACATTTCTGCTTTAAGCTCACACACCGCCCCAAAGCCGCTGATTGAGCCGACGGTCCGAGCTCTGCCCGGACACAGACAAAGAGACGCCGCGATGGCCTCGCCTCTATGATGTTTATCTTATTTCATGGAGACAACAATGAAAAGACCCCCCAGTTTTAGTCTCCCCCCTCAGGTTCACGCTCAAACTGGACCAGACAGATGGAAGAAACCTTTAAATTGTAACTCAGGCAGAGCTCCGCTGCAGCAGTGAAGGATCTGGAGAACCCAGACACGGGTTCACCAGATCCTCTTTTGGTTTGGAGGCAGCGGTGTCACTACACACTGATGCTAACATGCTAAATGCTATGCTGATGGACTGATCCGTGTGTCGTCTACATGTGATCACAGTTTACAGTCAGACTATATTTTCACGGACGTTAAGACGTGGCGGATAAACCAAATTCAAACTCTGTTAGCATTGAATCTAATTTCAAAGCTAATATCTTTTTTAAAAAGTAACACCTTTAGTTTTGCTATAGGGCTGCACGGTGGTGCAGTGGTTAGCGCTCTTGCCTCACAGCAAGAAGGGGCCTGAACCAGAACACCAATGGGGGGCCTTTCTGTGTGGAGTTGGCATGTTCTCCAGTGCATGTGTGGGTTTTCTCCGGCTTCCTCCCACCGTCCAAAAACATGCTCCATAGGCTCATTTACTCAAAATTGTCCCTAGGTGTGCACGTGAGAGTGCATGATTGTGGCCCTGAGACAGACTGGACAGACCTGTCTAGGATGACCCCGCCTTCGCCTCCGAGCAGCCGGGATAGGCTCCAGCAGCCCAGTGACCCAGAAAGGGACAAACCATGTAAATAATGGAATCATTTGGTCCTCAGATCTGGTCTGGTGAGTCCAAACAGAGACTTTGGTCTCTGGTTGTGACTTCAAACCTGGAGCATCCAACCAAACACATCGAGTCTGGATCAGAGGATCACGGCTGTTTCTACCAGAACTGTTTCTCTGTAGGAGATGATCAGCTGGAACATCTGACAGCAGATCTTCAATATATTCACTAGATTCCCTGCTGCGCGTGCGCTGCGTGCTCGTGCACTGACCAATCACTGGTATACATGCGTTACCGGCTTCCCTGCCCCCTACTCTGGAGGCGCGTGCACACTGCACTTGCACGTATCGCACGCGCCGAGAAAATCTAGGCCCTTGGCGCTGGACAGAGGAAAGCGAACAATGCGCGCGCGCACGCAATCCCAAGTAAGTAAGTCCGGGATAGGTAGGATGTCCGGTCCCGTGGTTCGGCTCCGGTCCGGTTCGGACTGGAGCAACTCGACATTCTGCAAACGAGCGGACTTATCACGCACGCGCTAACATTTCACGATGAAGTTCACACAAAGAAAGGACGATCACCCCCCATCCCCCACTTCTTTTTCTTCACTTGAACCCGAGAAACCAGCGCATGCGCAGGTGCGCTCACCTGCTGCAGGTCCGGAGGATCCTCTGCGGGTCCGTGAGGGTCCTGAGCGGCTCGCGGCCCGAAACACCCGGAGCTGCCCGCGCGCCCCTCTCCCCGAGCTCTGCAAACCCCACGCGGGGTTCACGTGAACACTCCCCCCAGCCAATAGGAGCGCGCGCGGGCGGAGTGATCGGGGGGGGGGGGGGGGGGGGCTCGAGGACAGGACGGGGAGGAGTCATGAAGTCCACCTGTACTCTGTGATGTCCAGGCCAGGAACCACTAAGCTCTGGACCGGATCAGACCGGAACCGATCCGGTCCAAAGTTGTGACATGAAAAACCTTCAGGATCGTCGTCATGAAGGCCCACGATGCAGAACTTCTGTGGGATGTTCCTGAAGGTTCTGGGTTCATTTAGAAAATGGGATTCGGGTTCAGAAGAACTTTGATCAAAGACCAGTTCAGGATCCGGATCTCAGAGCTGGACCGTGTTTAGCCATCAGTCATGAGGTTCTGCTAACTTCTGAACTACGATGGAACTTTGGGTTTTCGGAACCACAGATGGAAGTCTGGAGATAAAACGGTCCTTCAGACTTCAAACTGGATCATCAACAGAACCTTTTCATGAAGATCCGGAGTGGAGATTTCTATCGTGAATGTTTGTGGGCGGAGCCTGAGATCAGCTGATCTGTGATGATGTCACAGGATCCACAGTCTGAGCAGACCTGCATGCATTTACAAATGTCACTGAGATCCTCTCTGATATGTCTGGGTTCCAGAGCCACAACAGCCCTCTTAGTGGCCTGGACAGAGTGGTTCTGGTGGGTTCTGGTGCTGAAAGCAATAGTTCAAAGAGAATCACTGTGAATTGGAAGTGGGAAACCTGTTTTGCAGTGAAGAACCCAGGTCTGGTGGTTCTGGTTCAAATTGGACGGTTCTGCTGTCAGGGATCAGTTTTAATCACATTCTGTTCTCCTGAAGGTTCTGAAGGTTCTAAAGGTTCTCAGTTCTGCCACCTTAACTGGTCTTTGAGTGACATCAAAGAAAAGTCTCAGAACGTTCCTGAAAGTTTCTGAACCTCCTTCAAGAAGAAAGCTGGATGAGCTGGTTCCATAAGTCCGGTTCTGCAGTCTGGCTTCAGTCAGGTGGAGCTGTGGTGTTTAAGGAGTGTGGGATTTTACAGTGATCAGCTGAGTTAGCCTGCATAGTGGGTCACCCGCTGGTCCACAGCCAATATTACAACAATAGTCGTCTTGATGGGCTTCATGCTGATTATTGGATGAGAATTCAAAAGGTAACGACTAAACTAACATCTCTGCCCTCAGACCCCCCCCCCCCCCCCCTGTAAGGAAAAACTCCTAAAAAAACGGATTACAGAAAAAAAGCAGTAACCTCAGGGGGGTCCACATGAAGGAGGGATCCTCCCCCAGGACGGACAGATGGACCAGAACTCTTAGAGAAGAATCAACTTATCTAAATCTACAACTACATGTTTGAATAGTCCAGCAGACGAGCTTCATCCAGACGGAGTTGGGGGGGCGGCTGGGGGCGTCAGACGAGCCAGAGGGGGGGTTCACAGCCAAGTGTAGGAGCAGAGAGGAGGTCCACCATCAGGTACAGGAGCACGGCATCTGGAAGCACTCCCCTAGGGGGGGCGAGAGGGAAAGAGGGACAATACATGAATCACTGTACCAAACAGAGGCATGGAGAACTAAATGATAAATGATGATCAAGAATAGAGGAGAGGAAGGGTAGAAGTAGAAGAGAAAAGAGGACAGAACCCCAGAGCACCATAGTTACCCCAGCTTCAACTTCTAGCAGCCTTTAAAACAAATAGTTACTATTAAGTTTAATTTAAACAAATTAACATTAAGTTAAATAATCTCTGAATACTAACTAGTCTGACAATAATCCTGTCCAAAGAGGAATGTTTTCAGTCTAACTTTGAATGTAGAAACTGAGTCGGCCTCTCTTCCATGAGCTGGGAGTTTATTCCATAAGACAGGGGCTTGGTGGCTAAACGCTCTACCTCCAACCGTACTTTGACTAATTCTAGGAACCACAAGCAGTCCTGCATTTAGTGACTGAAGTGTTCTCATTGGATGGTAAGGGACTATGAGGTCCTTAATATAGGACGGGGCCATTCCATGTAAGGCCTTATAGGTTAACAGGAGGATCTTGAACTGGATTCTGGAATCAACTGGGATCCAGTGAAGTGAAACTAACACAGGAGTGATGTGATCTCTCTCTGCTAGTTCCTGCTAACAATCTAGCTGCTGCGTTCTGAACAAGCTGGAGACTTCTTAAGGAACTCTTAGGACACGCTGCTAACAAGGAGTTACAGTAATCCAGCCTCGACGTAACAAATGCATGGATGAGTTTTTCAGCATCACTCTTAGATCCGTTCAGCTGACAAACCAGAGTCCACGGAAGAGCAGAGTCCTAGATCAGGGGGAGGAGCCAAGCCCCCCCAAGAGAGCATGCCAAACGAGGAACAGCTGATGTAACCCAACAAGGGTCAAAGGTCAAAGCACAGCTGGTGCCTGAACACACCAGAACCCTTTCCAGAAGCCGGGTATGTGACGTTCCAGTTTGAATCGTGAGTGTTAAAGCCTCAGTGCTGCTTCCACCTCCTCGCATGTGCTGAGGTCAAAGGGGCGGGGTCTGGACAGGATGACAGCAGTGGGAGGTTAGCTTTGCAGCAGGTTTTCTGGGTTGGTTTTACATTTGAACCATTAGGACCCTGATGACTCCCCACTCTGATCCCGAACCGGGACCAGAATCATGATCAGCTGAAAGTTTAGTAAAAGTGTTCACCAAAACATTTCAAATATTTTCCTTTCCTTAAAGAAAAAGGGAAAACATTAATTACATTCTGTAAGACTGACGGTATAGAATTATCTTCATAAACAGGTAAGTTTGACTCATTAGATCTCAGGAAGAGTTGAATCTAGTGAACCTGCATGAGGCACCAGCTAAACACTGACTGTGCTGAACGTCGTTGAGAGACAGAAATTCTGCTTGGATGGAGAATCTATGAAGTATTCATGGTAAAGGTTTCTATCAGCCTCAGACAGAGAGGAATCAAACTGTTTCATAGTCCTACAAGCTCCAGAAATGATTGGATTCTAAGAAGAATGTTCTTGTGTTTCCTTCAAGTTCTTCTGGCTCCAGAACCAATATGACAAGAACCTGATATATTTCTATGTCAGCGTACAAAATGACCACCCAGTAGGACTTTGGCCAACTCAGTTCAAATGCAGATGATGTTCCAGCACAGGATTCTACCTGAGCTGTTTTACCACACTGAATTCAGCCCTTTATTTGGGGGGGGGGTCAACAGGTGAGCCCCAGAACCCACGTTTGGTCAGGACCCGGTTGAGAGTCAGGCTCAGGTTGGTTCCTCTGAAGGCCCCATGAGGACTCTTATGTAAGAGGACATAGTCTAAGCTGCTTTCAGGGCCAGTCTGTAAATATTGACTCACAGATAAAGAGAATGGGTTTGGAGGCGGAGTCAGCACCTAGTAGGACCTTTGTTCTGGTCCATATGCAACCAAAATTACATTTCCTTCATCTGGGACTGAAACATGCTGTTCTGGGACAATAATACCAGAACCTGAACCTGACTTTGGACCTGTACACACATACACACAAATGCACACAGTTACACAAATGCACACTCACATCCGTGTCTAATTCCATGTTTGAATTGCTCTTCTTCTCTCTGTAGGGGGAGGAGTGTGGATCTCAGAGGAGAACGGCGTTCTGTTTCAAAAACCCCTGAGCAGCTCCTAAAGGTCACACGGTGACCTCACGGCAGAACTGGAGCAAAGTCAATTCATTCACCATGCTGGAGCCAGACGTCATTCGTACGCAGTGATTGGTCCGAGTCAGTCTGAGTCACCGTTTCTGTGGCAAGCACTCTCCAATCAGGAGTCAGCTCGTTGGAAGGCCACACCCCTACCACTGGAAAGCGGGCTGAACAAAATCTGTCAAACACTTTTAATGTTGGAGGTGGCGCCAGCAGGCTCCACCCACTTTTATCGAGGTGTCTGATTGGTCAGTTTATGACTTGGAAACATTGAACTACAGAAAAACATCATTTAAAAAGAAGGATTATTAAGAAGATGTTAATAAAAGTACCAGATCCAGAACAGTTCTTCTGACCGATAGAATGACTGAGTAAAGGCCCGTTCACACCGGGACGAATTTTGCCCGCGATATTCGCCGACGTTTAACGCCTCGTGACTAAACAAAGGGCACCAATGAGAGTGTGCACACCGACGCGAAAAAACGCCACGCGTCAAAGCGTCACTTTTTAAAAAACGCCTCGGGTTCGTTTTTTTTTTTCGACGCGTCGCGTCGAAATTTACTCGACCAATGAGAATGGCGCTTTTGCTCACGTGTCTGGAGCTTCTGAAGTTACAGTAAAACACCACTTGGGGGCGCTCAAACACAAAACTGCCTTGCTGAGCGCACATACCAGCGAAGAAGATAGACGCCAAGTAGCGTCTACACAGCAGCGAAGAAATAATGACGGACATTCTAAAATATCCCCGAACCAAGCACCAGTTGGAGCTACTGGTGCTTGAAATATTCATGTTTTCTTTGTTTGATTCTGACAAGCGCGTAAATACTTGCTCTCTTCCTCTGAGTGAAAGGCGACTTTAAGATGCGTAAAGTTGCGCAGCGCCACCTTGTGTACAGGAGTATTTCTGTTTTACATTAAGCGCCATCTAATGTCAGGGAATGAAATTGCATGTTCGCTCGGCTCACCGTCAGCGAAAATCGCCTGGGTGTGAACACAAAAGACGTGGCGAAAAACGCTGGCGAATATTTGTCCCAGTGTGTACGGGCCTTAACTGATGTTTATTTCTCTATAGACGAGACGTTTTGCAGGTACTTCCTGTTTGGAGCGCCAAGGGGGAGGGGTCACTCAGTCCAGCTCTCATGTCCATGTCAACGGCTCCACCACTGCATGCTAACGTAATCACGTGAGGCCTGCACCGCGTCGTCAAGCCTTCCATTTGTCAATAAAAGACAAAGAACACGATCAGCTCAGAACATAAATGGAGGAGTTCCACCCTCAGACTTTAGTATGAAACACTGATTCATATGAAATCCAGAACAGCAGAGTGGAGAGGCGTGTGCAGGGAAGGTACGAACCCGTGGAGGGAGGTTTCAGGTATGAAAAGGTGTAGACGACTGTTCACAGACTGATGCAGAGGAGGAGGCAGCAGAGATGAAGATGCTGAGGTTCTGTTTGGGTCCAGGATGGATCAGGACTGAATCCATCAGAGGAACAAATCATGGATGTTCTGGAGATCCATGCAGGGAAGCAGGTGGAGATGTTTGAGAGGAGGACCAAAGAGGAGGTTCACGGATGAATCCATGAGGAGCGTGCAGAGCAAAAGGTTCGATGGAGGAGGATCTGCTGTGGCGCCCCCTAAAGGCACGTGTCCTTCAAATAAACAAGTACATTTAAATTAAGAAGAAAACCATCGTTTTGGTTTTCCACATTTCCTCTAATAAAGCAAATCAGAACTAAAGCGCGTGACACAGCAGAGTTCACGTGAGTGCAAAGCCATTTCCTGTTGGTGTAATCCCGCTGGTGTCCTGCAGGGGGCATCCCTGTTTCTGACCAGCTGCAGGGAGACCTCCCTGCCGACTGCGCACGCGCAAAGCCGCAGTTAGCCTGTCGGGGACGTCATCCTCCTGAAGAACGGCGTACCGGGATGTGAGTCACGCGGTTCCGCCTATCTGGTTCGTCAGGGAGTCCAGGATACCGCGGAGCATCAACGGTCTCTGAGCGGGTCTGCCGAGCAGCTCACCGGCCCCGGAGGCGCGAACACCGACACGTCAGCGGCGGCTCTGCGAGCTAACGCTAGCTCTCGCTACGTTCAGGTGAGCTCGGGTTTTGGGGTTCTGGTGATTCGGCGGGAGGACGGGCACTGTCATTCTTCTGCTGCTTCGGGGAAGACCGGCCCGGACCCGGTGTGTCGGTGCCACAGACGTCCGCTGTTACTGGGCGGGGTCTGCTCCGGGCTCCGCTCCGGGCTCCGACTGCCGGATGTCCGACAGGCCGCAGAGGCAGTGAACTACACACGGAGAGTGTTTGTTCTTAGGTCACTTCCAAAACCAATAAGGTTCTTCAGAGAACGGACTGGAAACCCTGAAGTCCGAGTACGTGACGCCTTCATACGTCACGCTGTCCGGGGCGGGGCCATCCTTAGGTGATGGTTTGAATTAAGGATGTAGACTTAAAGGAAGTCCGGGATTCCAGAGTTCTGCTGTAACGGAATAAACCGGACCATGAACCGGACCACAAACTGGACCACGAACCCGACCATGAACCAGAGGAACCACCGCCTTGTTCTGCGTCCGGTCTGGGTCTTTCCTGTCTTTTCCGCCTCCCTGAAGCAGTAGCTGGTTCTGTTGAAGTCTACATGGCGGCGGCGTAGATCCTCAGGGATCCTGGAAGCGGATTCTCCGTCATCACGAATCCCCTCAAAACCTGGACCCCAACATCCCTGCTGGAACGTTTTGGTTAGAGCTGCAGGTTGTGATTAGTGATCAATACTGATGATATAAGTAGAGATCATGAAGAAATAGAACTCCCAAAAACATCATTTCTATAGGCAGAACCAGAACCACGAAGGACGTCTGTGCAGAAAGCACCTTAAACAGAACCGATGCACGTCACACACAGACACACACATAGACACACACACCCTTACGTGTGAAGGAGTTTGGCGTGTTTGGCTGAAACGTGCACAGGTGTATAATGGCGTCCGGTTTCAGCCGTGGATGTAGTTCTGGTCGACTCACCTGCATGTTTGCAGCAGCAGGTGAGGCCAGAGGCCTAACAAACGTGTCAGCTTAGCCTCACCTGAAGGAGGCATGTTTTCCTCCTCAACGCCATCTGCTCCGCATGTGTTGGTCATGTGACGATGGCGGTGTGACCACGTTCTCTGCTCAGGTCTGCAGGCGACACAGTGGCGTGATGAGCGGCGCCGCCCTCGGCGTGGAGATCGTCCTGGTCTTCTTCCTGGCGCTCTTCCTGCTGCACCGCTATGGGGACTTCAGGAGGCAGCAGCGCATGGTTCTGTTCGGCACGCTGCTGGCGTGGTACCTGTGCTTCCTCATCGTCTTCATCCTGCCGCTGGATGTCAGCACGGTCTGTTGTCGGGTTCAGCCACGGGTCGGTTCTGCAGGGCTTTGGACCGGTCCTGATGTTCTGCTTCTGTCTACAGACCATATATAGGCAGTGTGAGAAGGACCAGGACCAGGCAGACCCCGCCGTCAGCCCAGCGCCTTCTAACCACACCCCCAACATGTCGGCCACACCCGTAAAAAGGTAAACCCGTCAGTGAGCGCGCACGGGGGCGTCGGGGAGCGCGCACGAGGGCTTCAGGGAGCATGCACGAGGGTGTGAGGGAGAGCGCACGAGGGCGTCAGGGAGCGCGCACGAGGGCGTCAGGGAGCATGCACGAGGGTGTGAGGGAGCGCGCACGAGGGTGTGAGGGAGCACGCACGAGGGCGTCAGGGAGCATGCACGAGGGCGTCAGGGAGCACGCACGAGGGCGTCGGGGAGCGCGCACGAGGGCGTCGGGGAGCGCGCACGAGGGCGTCGGGGAGCGCGCACGAGGGCGTCGGGGAGCGCGCACGAGGGCGTCGGGGAGCGCGCACGGGGGCGTCGGGGAGCGCGCACGGGGGCGTCGGGGAGCGCGCACGGGGGCGTCGGGGAGCGCGCACGGGGGCGTCGGGGAGCGCGCACGGGGGCGTCGGGGAGCGC
This sequence comes from Oryzias latipes, assembly GCF_053564925.1. Taxonomy (NCBI): domain Eukaryota; kingdom Metazoa; phylum Chordata; class Actinopteri; order Beloniformes; family Adrianichthyidae; genus Oryzias; species Oryzias latipes. The sequence goes on along the minus strand of NC_136248.1, from coordinate 32,665,765 downwards.
GCACGGGGGCGTCGGGGATCCGACTGCACACCAGTCCCCACAGGAAGTGTGGTCTGCAGGTCCACTAACCTCAGGGCTTTTCAAAATAAATCACCGGTCTGTCCAGAATCCTTAACAAATTGTAAATTAACCGGATCAGCGCTGACTGATGGGACCCAGACCCGGTTGTGTTTGTGTTCTGGTTGTGGTCTTTGTTTGTGTATAATGACCCCCCCCCGTATGCAGACGCTGCAACAAACCCTGGAGTTTCATCCCTGAAGGCATCATGCCGGTCTTCTGGAGGGTGGTGTACTGGACGTCTCAGTGCCTCACCTGGTCAGTGTGCGGCACCGTGTGGTTGTGGACTGTTTTGCTCGCCAGCGTGCGGTTGACGCCCGTCCTCTGTGCTGCAGGCTGCTGCTGCCCTTCATGCAGTCGTACGCTCGCTCCGGCGGCTTCTCCATGACCGGGAAGATCAAGACGGCGCTGATCGAGAACGCCATCTACTACGGGACCTACCTGCTCATATTCGGCTCGCTGCTCATCTACGTGGCCGTCCATCCTGAGTGGCATCTGTCCTGGTGAGTGCGCCGTGGCTCGCGCCGCTTCACTGCGGGACGTCTCTGCATGACGCCCCTCCCCCCGTCAGGTACGAGCTGCAGACCATTGGCATCACGGCGGCGAACACCTGGGGGCTGTTCCTGCTGGTCCTGCTGCTGGGGTACGGCCTGGTGGAGATCCCGCGCTCCTACTGGAGCGCGTCCCGGCACGGTCACCTCCTCGTCAAGACCTACTTCAAGGCGGCCAAACTGATGACGGAGAAGGCGGACGCCGAGGAGAACCTGGAGGACGTGATGGAGGTGCGTGGGGGCGGGGCTTCAGGTACCGAGGGAGGGGCTGGGCCGTCATGCCGTCTGTTTCTCTGCAGGAGGTCAGGAAGGTCAGCGAGTCCATAAAGTACAACCACCCTCTGAGAAAGTGCATCGAAACCATCCTGAGGAAGGTGGGCGGAGTCACGTGGCGGTAACCTTTGACCTGCGCGGGGTCCTCTGTGGTGACCTGTTGCTGCGTCCTCAGTGTCCGCTGGAGTACCAGGAGAAGATGGGCAGGAACATGGACGACTACGAGGACTTTGATGACAAACAGAACACCTACCCGACCGAGCGGAGCCTGGTGAAGCTGCACAAGCAGGTCCGACTTACCCGGGTCTGGATCTGAGCTCAAAAACCAGAACCGACCTGCTAAGCGAGAACGTTTTGAGAAAGAACCGGAACAGGAAGGACAGTGTAGAGTCTGTTGTTCTGGCAGAGAAGTTCTTTTGGAACACAGAACCGAATCCCGGGCTCATACGCTCTGTCTGCAGGTGATCTATGCAGTCCAGAGACACAACCGGACCCGGGTCCAGTGGCAGATCCTCCTGCAGCAGGCCATCCACCTGGAGGACGTGGCCAAGAACGAGACCAGCCTGAGCCGCCAGTTTGTCCACAGCTTCCCGTCCTCGGAACCCACCGGCTGGTTCGGCAGATACGTCTACACCCCGAGCGTTGGTGGGTTCTGGTTCTGGATGTGTTCTGGCTCTGTTCCGGCGGCTAACTGCGTGCGTCTGTGGCAGAGTGGTACTGGGAGTGCCTCCTGAAGCGCTGGTTCTTCCGGCTGCTGTCCGTGGTGCTGACCCTGTTCAGCGTGGCCGTGGTCTGGTCCGAGTGCACGTTCTTCAGCACGCGGCCCGTCCTGTCTCTGTTCGCCGTCTTCATCCAGCTGGCCGAGCGGGACTACAACTACCTGTACATCGAGGTGATGGCGGCGCCGTGCACAGGTGCGCCCGCCTCTGCTCCTCTGACAGAACCTTCTCGTCTCCTGCAGATGGCGTGCTTCATCACCATCTTCTTCCTCTGCACCTGCGTGTACTCCACCGTCTTCCGCATCCGGGTCTTCAACTACTACTACTTGGCGTCCCACCATCAGACCGACGCCTACAGCCTGCAGTTCAGCGGCATGTACGTGCACGACACGCTTTGTGTCGGGAGGAACCGTCAGGGCGTAGATTCAGGAGGGTTTTCGGCGCCGTCGGGACGGCGTTCCTGCATCTTCTCAGAGCACAGACGCTCCGGTTCCGCTGCTGGGATCCCACAGCCTCCCGGTCCAACCCGGACAGGCCGCTGGGACACGCCTCCTGGAATGCTGTTCCATGGAGGCGTCCAGGAGGGGCAGCTTCTCTCCGCCGTGGGGGGGTCCGTCCCGACCTCTGTCCCTGAGTGGCACCACAGAGCCACAAGCTTTGCTTCTGATCATTTGGGCTGAGCCAGGCCCGGTTCTGGCGACCAGGTCCTTTCCTGTCAGCCCTAACCTGGGTCTGGGGGAGGGCGGTGGCTTGTCCAGACTCGGCTGGACCCCCCCCCCGTCTACCGTGGGGGGGTCACGATGAGCTTGTGGTTGGTGAAGAGGAGAGCTTAGTGATGAAGAGCGTGTCTCCTCTGCAGGCTCTTCTGCCGCCTCACCCCCCCTCTGTGTCTCAACTTCCTGGGTCTGATCCACATGGACTCGGCCATCTCCCACCAGCAGAAGGAGCAGACGGCGTACACGTCCGTAAGTACACGCCTGTTCTGACGGGACACGTCTACAACACGCAAGGGGGAGGAGGAGAGACCAGGCGTGACTCGTCCTTGTTTCAACCCCCCCATAATACAGCAGTGTGTGTGAACACGTGCACACTCGTGCATGTAGGTGTCAGTCAGGAGCCAGAACCTGTTTGTCATACGTGTAACATCCGTTATCCTAACCAATACTTCATGACACACTTCCCACACGCACGATGGTGGTGCGGTCCGTGTTCATGACGTCCTTGAGGACACGCGTGTTCTCGTGCTGCAGTGTCTGACCGCCTGTGTTTCAGATCATGGGCTCCATGAGGGTTCTGTCCTTCATCGCCGATGGTTTCTACATCTACTACCCCATGCTGATCGTCATCCTCTGCATCGCCACCTACTTCAGGTGAGGCTCACCTGTCTGCCTCTGCCCCCCTCCCTCCCTGTGGGCTCACGCCTGTCCCCCCCTTTTCAGTTTGGGGACGCGCTGCCTCAACCTTCTGGGCTTCCAGCAGTTCATGGGCGACAGTGAGATGACCTCTGACCTGACGGATGAGGGGAAGGAGCTGATACGCCGCGGTGAGGCTGCCGTGGCAACGCTGGCTGTGGGCGGAGCCACCGTCTGACACTTTCTTCTCTCCACAGAGAGACGGAAGCGCCAGAGGATGGAGGACGGAGAGACCAGGCGGAGGGTGAGCCCCTGGGTCCAGACCGGCGGAGGTTCTCCTGCTGGTTCTGCAATATGTGTGTGTTTCAGGAGTGGAAGGAGCGCTACGAGAACCCGAGAGACGAGCACGCGGCGAGGAACAGGAGCAGCCATGAGATGAAGGAGACCAGCTACTCGGACTCTGTGGGCGCCAGCGGCTCCAGGCGTGAGTCCTTCTACCTTCTGCTCAGGTGGCTGTGGTCAGAGCGGCTGAACGCTTGTCGTGTCTGCAGAGGCCCGGTATTCCCGCCCGGCGGGTCGAGCGGACCGCGACCGCATGGAGCTGCTGCAGGACGCCGAGCCGCTGGACTTTAACGCCGACACCATGGCGGACGAGGCTCCGGAGGCGGAGTCTGGCAGGTGAGTAGAAGCAGAGCTGAGGAGGTGGAGCTTAAACTGACGGCTGTTCCTAGAAACCGTGCTCTCCGCCGTTCCTTGGTGTCCCACTCTGCATGTGTCTGCAGGCACGCAGGAGGGCGGTACCTGTCCATGTCATCGTCTCGTAACCGCATCTTCGATGATGTCTAGCTCACCGTGGCGCCCCACCTCCCCCCGTTGCCCGTTTTCTCGTCGCTGCACACGCTAACCGCCCGGAGACTCATCCGGTCCAACACGGACCCCGGATCCTGCTGCTGAACTCCGAAGGACCCCCCTACTGAGCGTGCTCAGTGTGACCCTGCAGTGTATTTATTGTTTTTATTTGTTGTTTGAGACCCGTCTGCACTCGGAATGTGTGAGCTACTGAACGACCTGCTGACGCTGCACGGCCCAGAAGCTCCTCTTCATCAGGAGGTCCAGACCAGATCCCTGAGGAACCCCAGTTCTCGCACCATGGCATTGATTGTTGGTGTGAACCATAGAGAATCCCCTGAGGGGCGGAGCTCTAAAAACACTCACCTGGCTCTGTAAGCCTCCAAGTTCTCCGTCCCACAGTCAGGGATGAGGAAGAGGAGGAGACGTCTTCATCACTTCCTTCTGTACATACGATGTTCTGTGTTAGATTTTGTGTTTCATTTCTTTGTTGTGTTTTGGTGAAACTGAAGACTCTGGTGATGAAGATCTGATCGTCCAAAATAAACTTTGTCTGAGAGATCATTGAACGTCTCGCTACCCCCCCCCCCCCCCCCCCAAGTCCAGACTGAATGTGGGGCGCCGTCAGGAGGGGGGGGTTCTCCCCCTTCAACACATTGGCGAACAGAGGACTGCCCCCCCCCCCCCCCCCCCCCGAGGGCGTGTCTGCCGGTCAGATGAGAGCGGAACATCAGCGTTCCTCCAGAATGAAGAGAATGTGGAAGGAACTCCGGATGGAGTGGGGGGGGGGGGGATCCTGGAGGAACACAGGAGAACATGCAAGGTCCACACAGGAAGAACCTAGCTGGGATTTTAACCAGGACCTTCTGGACAGGTTAGTGCTGACCACTACAGCACAGTGGCGTCCCCGTCACTACTGACTGGACTGTCCTTCCGCTGAGCGTCCACTAGATGGAGCTCCACTGCTGATTCAAATAAAACACATCAGGGTTCTGACTTTTTCCTTGATAAAGAGAAGAACCAAAGGAGGTGAGAACGTTAGCTAGACTGCAGGAGGAGAACCGCTCTGTGACAGCAGGAACAGAGCGGTTCTCCTCCTGCAGTGGATCCAGTCTGGTTTCATTGGTGGTTGATAACATAAAAGTAGGTCATTCAATCAGGCCGAACAGGAACATCATATTCTTGTATAATCAGAACTTTTCAGGTCAGTGTTTCCTTACTGAAAGATGGAACTGAGACGATCATTTTAAGGTGATAATAGCGTGTAAGAAAATGATAATGACATAACTGTAACATCATGTTTGTGTGTTTGTGTTATTTGTGTGTTCACTTCTTTGTTTGTGTGCTGGAGGGAGTCGAGCTACAGAACAAAACAACATCCGGTTCTGGCTGTCAACCTGAAAACCTTTTTTTTCAACTTTCTCTGTTCTCTGTCAAACTTCTTTTTTTTTTTTTTTTAACTTGTCCTGTCCAACAGCTGGGCAGACAGATGAGAGCTGAGGGCCTCTTGTGTTGGACATATTTTACTTTAACAAGAGGGGTTATTAATCTTCAGACAAACCAAAGGTATGTCTGAATAAACCCCTTTTGTAATTGAGGCCAAACTTTATTCATTTCAACCATGATTGAAAATCTTTGGTGTTGGACCGGACGGAAAAGGAAAGAGGGGAAGAAGAGAGAGGGACGTTAGAGGGGGGGGTAGGAGGGTGATAGTGAGAGGGGGGGGTAAGACCATGAAGCAGCATAAAGCAACAAGTTTACTGGTTGTTAATCATTACGGTACGGTTCAAATGTAGTACAAAAAGGGCGGGGCCTGTTCACACACACACTCAAATATTATCAACACACCTGCTAGCTGCAAAAATGTCCACCTGTCGACATGTACACAAAACAGATAGTGTTCACACGCATACCTATGCCTTAAAACCAACTAGTGTGAAATATTTCAGTCATGCAAACTGTTAGTGCAAAGGTGAGCTAACACCTGTGCTCAGGTGAGTTTTTATGTTCTTCTAAAATGGATGGTGGAATGTGAAAAGAAGGAGGAGGAGTGCCCAGCCACCCCCACCCCAAGACCCCCACCGCAGCAGCAGCGGCAGCCGGAATCCCCCCAACGCCACACGGGAACAGGCAGGGAACAACCGCCCCCCGGGCGACCAAGACCGCCACCCAGGCCAGGGCCAGCAGGACCGCCGCGAGGCCCCCAGAGCCAGAGAGCAGGGAGGCGTGGAGGGAAAGAGAGCGCCGCCCCAGCCCAACCAGGAGAGCAGCCCCCCCGCCGCGCCGGAAGAACCCAACGCAGGGCCCCACCGGGGGGCTGTCAAACTTGCTGATTTTAAAGATGCAGATTCTTTCTGTGATATAACCATAGAAACAGTCGATCATCTGTTCTTGTTTAGAAGTTTCCTTTTCCTGCACTCAAAAAACGTTCACTTTGAATGAACATAAAAAAATTATGGAAAGGATTTCCACATGATTAGATTGCGTTACTTGAACAAAAATGAATCATGTTGGTCCTACTTAATGTATTTAGGTTGGCTCAACTTAATATATTTAGGTTGGGTCAACTTAATGTATTTAGGTTCAAACTAATAAATTTAAGTTGATTTAATTTAAATAGAGCAGTTGCACCCAACTTTAAATTGATATTGTTGCTCACTCTAAAAAGAAAAAAGTTGAACCAATTTAATTGAATCACTTCAATTGGTCACACCTAAGTAAATTAAGTTTATTTAACTTGAATTTCTATTTATTTCTATAATTTTATTTATTCATCTGTAATTGATATGTTGTTCCAAAGTTACAACCAATGGGTCTTTTAATTTTCACATCAAAGACATGAATTACCCAGCAAAGTCCCACATCACAAGACAGGAGCTCGATAACCGCGAACTCTGTGTTAAGTATTGGAACATTAACAGTTTGCCACACAAGGGGGTTGGTCTTCATCCTCTACCAAACTTTAACTCATGGTGCAAAAAAAAAATAAACATAACAGTTTAAATCACTAGTTAAAACAGAGTAAAACAGCTAGACAATAAAACCCGTGGACAAAAACTCACACTTAGACCCCAATCTGCCCAGATAGACAAAGAAAATGGTATCCCACAATTCCTTGCGATTACTAATGCATCCAATTTAATGGTATCATGTTGGATCAACATGATTGAAATTAGTAACTTTTAAATGGATTATTTTTATGTACAATCGACATGATTCATTCACGTAAGATTTACAAACATAAAATTTTCTGGTTGAAATGACAAGTTACTTTTTCGTTAACTTAATTGGCTGGTAATTTCCTTTTTTTGAGTGTGTTCAGTTACAAAAAGACATCATTTGGAGTTTGTGGTGATAAATTATTTGATTTGGATATTAATACACTAATATCTGGGAAATGTTTCATTCACAAATTCTTTCAAATCAAACCATTTTTTATTAAATTCAATTAATAGATCTTTTCATATTTTGAATCACTAAAGTTTATGAAAAACAAAAATGCAGAAAATTTCATTTAAACGATCGCATGTTGATGACAATCCCTATTATTATATTATGACATTTGGCTGCGATTCTACTGTTATTAGAGTTTTTTGTATTTTATTATTTCTGTTCTGTTCATGTGAACATGTGTGAACATGTGTGAACATCTTTTGAAGTTATAAAAAAAAAAATGCAGATTTGATGCTTTTATTTTGAAGCGTCTAGATTAGGGATTTTGTTCTGAAAGGAATCCTGAGTGAGTCTGAACAGCAAGTGAGGATGAGGACTTTCCCTCCCCCTCCTCCCGCTGGGTGGAGGGAGGAAGAGGAGGAGGACGAGCGCGTGGACGGCTGACGCAGTGCGCTGCCAGGAAGACCCACGGAAATCCTCTCCGACGCGGATCTGCGGAGCCTCGCGGCCCGGAGGACGGTTCTGGATGGGTTCGGCGCTGACGGCGGGGGGGCGGCTGTGAGCTCTCAGCGCGGCGGAGCCGCAGAGGATGCCCCCGCGGAGCCCCTCCCGCCGCCGTCCAGACCTCCATTGTTTCCTGACACCGACCAGCGCCTCCCGGGGGAGGGAGGGCGACCACAACGACGCCGGTCTCTGAGGAGGCATGCCCAGGATCCATGCGGACTCTGGACGAAAACCAGGAGGAGCAGGAGGAGGAGGAGAGGAGGAGGTCGGAGCGGCTGAAGGCGGCGCGCCTGTGGAGAGATGCGGCGCTGCGCTCCAGGAAGCTGCGCAGCGGTCTGCGCCAGCTCACGCTCTGCGCCCAGAACCAGCAGCTGGTCCTGCCGGAGGACATCTCCGAGGTGGAGGCGCTCAACCTGGGGAACAACTCCCTGCAGGAGCTCCCGGAGGAGCTGGGCTCCTCTCTCAACAAGCTGCGCGTGCTGGAGCTGCGCAGGAACAAGTTCACGGCCGCGCCCCGCGTGCTCTGCGAGCTGGGCCAGCTGGTGGAGCTGGACATGAGCCACAACTGTCTGCGGACTCTGTCGGAGGGTCTGGGCCAGCTGAGGGCGCTGAAGAAGCTCTGCGTCAGCCACAACAAGATCCAGAGCCTCCCGGCGCAGATCGGAGCCCTGCAGGCCCTGGAGGAGCTGGACATCAGCTTCAACCTCCTGCACGGCCTCCCCAGGTCCTTCTCCAGCCTGACCCGGCTGCGCGCGCTGGACGCCGACCACAACCAGCTCAGCCAGTTCCCCGTGGAGATCCTGGCCCTCGGCCAGCTGGAGGAGCTGGACCTGTCGGGGAACAGGTTCGTGGCCCTACCCGCCAACATCTGGAGGCTGACGTCCATCAAAGTGCTGTGGCTCAGCAGTCTGCGCATGGCCTCCCTGCCAGAGACCTTCTGCCGCCTGCAGAACCTGGAGAGCCTCATGCTGGACGGGAACCGGTTGTCTGCACTGCCGCCGTCCTTCGGCCTCCTGCAGAGGCTCAAGATGATGAATCTGTCCTCCAACCAGCTGCAGGTCTTCCCTCAGGCGCTCCTGGGCGTCTGCGGGTTGGAGGAGCTCTACCTGAGCAGGAACAGGCTGAGCCACGTCCCAGAGGAGATCAGCCAGCTGGGGAGGCTGGTCAACCTGTGGCTGGACAACAACAGCATCACGCGCCTCCCCGACTCCATCGTGGATCTGGAAAACCTGGAGGAGCTGGTTCTCCAGGGAAACCACATCGCCGTTCTCCCCGATAACTTTGGGAAGCTCTCCAGGGTGAACATCTGGAAGGTGAAGGACAACCCGCTGATCCAGCCGCCATACGAGGTCTGCATGAAGGGCATTCCCTACATCGCTCTGTACCAGCAGGAGCTGGCGCAGTCGCAGCTCGCCGTCAAGCCACGCCTCAAACTGGTCCTGATGGGGAGGAAGGACGCCGGGAAGACGCTGCTGAGGCGGAGCCTGATGGGGACGAGGGAGGATGGGGGAGGGAACCGAGGGGTGGAGCTCGTGCACTGGGAGGCCGACGCCCATCGCAAACTGACCTTTATGGTCTTTGACCTTTCAGGGAATCCCAACTTTGACCTGGTCAAACCCTTCTTCCTGTCTCCTGGCGCTCTCTACGTCCTCGTGGTCAACCTCAAATCCTACGTACCAAAAAGCTTCCACGACCACGTGGGGCGTTTCCTGCGCCTGCTCTGTGCCAAAGTCCCCCACGCCGTGGTGTTTGTTGTGGGCACGCACGCCGACCTGTGTGGCGAGGCGGAGCTGGAGGAGAAGACGCTGGACATCCACCGGCGGATCGGCCTGCAGGAGGAGGCGGACGTCCGGAGCCTGGGACGCCTGGCTGAGGAGGTGGAGCTGGCTCTGGAGCAGGGCTTCTCTGTGCGCTCCTCCAGCCCGCACGTTCTGTTCTACGGCGTGTCAGACCGGAACCTGCGCCGCCGCAGAGCTCAACTGGACTTCCTGTTGAAGCGGCGGCTGCAGGTCCTGTCGCCGGTGCTGAGCGTCAGCTGCACCGGGCCTCAGAGGAACATCCAGAAGCTTCGGGAGAAGCTCCTGTCGGTGGCGGAGCACCGGGACATCTTCCCCAACCTGCACCGCGTGCTGCCCAAGTCCTGGCAGATGCTGGAGGAGCTGCTCCTGCAGTCCTCGGAGCTGTGGCTCTCCTGGTGGAGCGCCGCCCGTCTGGGCCTGCAGGCGGGGCTGACGGAGGAGCGGCTGCAGAGCGCCCTGTCCTACCTGCACGAGAGCGGGAAGCTGCTGTACTTCGAGGACAGCCCCGCCCTGAAGGAGCACGTCTTCCACAACCTTCCCCGCGTCATCGGCATCCTCAACGTCTTCTTCCAGAGGGACCGGTCCATGCTGCTGGACCGCCTGCTCTCCGAGGGGGAGAGGGGGGGCAGGGGGCGGGTCAGCCTGGTCATGCAGGACAAGACGGGGGAGAACCTGGAAGTGACTCACCTGCAGCAGCACCTGGTGGCCTTCCTTCAGCACGGCCTGCTGCCCTCCGGCGTCATCCGCCTGCTGCTCCGCCCCCTCATCCAGACGCAGCAGGACCTCCACCTCATCATGGAGCTGCTGCAGAAGATGGGGGTCTGCTACTGCGTCCGTACGCCTCGATCCACCCCCCCAAACGGGGGCGCCGCGTGGTTCAAGTTCCCAAGCTACGTCAGCAGCGAGGAGCCGCAGGCGGGGGCCCCGCTTCTGCCCACCAGCCCCCTGTTCTCGGTGGAGCAGCTGCACATCCAGTACAGCTTCCCCTTCCTGTTTCCTCCCGGCCTGCTGGCGCGCTTCAGTGTGCAGATCGACAGACACGTGGTGCATCGGTCCGACAGCAAGAACCAGATCCTAGCCTACCGGGGCAAGGTTCCCGTGGTGGTCAGCCACCAGCCGCCCAGGGCGGGGCAGCAGGCGGAGACCCTGTCCATCATCAGCCACGCCTCGCTGCCCAACATGTGGACCGCCTGGCAGGCCGTCACGCCGCTGGTGGAGGAGCTGGACGCCCTGCTGCAGGAGTGGCCCGGCCTGCTGTACTCGGTCCAGATCCTCTGCTCCAAGTGTCTGCGGCGGGGCGCCCAAAGCCCACACCCCTTCCCAGGTGAGTCCTCCGCCGGGAAAGAGGTCACCTGACCTGCACACAGTCCGCTTTCAGACTCCAGGCCTACAGGGTTCGTATCCCACATGATCACCAGCTAGGGGGGTCCCAAAGGTTTTTATGGGCCGAACACACCTGATCCAGGTGAGCAGCAGCAGGTAGACCCGGTTCTGAAGAACCAGCAGGATGTCAGCCCACCAGGCCTGGAGTTCATGTGTGTGTGTGTGTAAATGTGTATGTGTGTGTGTGTGTTCATGTGTGTGTGTTCATGTGTGTGTGTGTTCATGTGTGTGTGTGTTCATGTGTGTGTGTGTTCATGTGTGTGTGTAAATGTGTATGTGTGTGTTCATGTGTGTGTGTGTTCACGTGTGTGTGTGTGTTCATGTGTGTGTGTGGGTGTGTTCGTGTGTGTGTGTGGGTGTTCATGTGTGTGTGTGTGTTCATGTGTGGGTGTGTTCTTGTGTGTGTGTGTTCTTGTGTGTGTGTGTTCATGTGTGTGTGTTCATGTGTGTGTGTTCATGTGTGTGCGTGTTCATGTGTGTGTGTGTTCATGTGTGTGTGTTCATGTGTGTGCGTGTTCATGTGTGTGTTCATGTGTGTGTGTTCATGTGTGTGTTCTTGTGTGTGTGTTCATGTGTGTGTGTAAATGTGTATGTGTGTGTTCATGTGTGTGTGTGTTCATGTGTGTGTTCATGTGTGTGTGTTCTTGTGTGTGCGTGTTCATGTGTTTGTTCATGTGTGTGTGTTCTTGTGTGTGTGCGTTCATGTGAGTGTGTTCATGTGTGTGTGTTCATGTGTGTGTGTTCATGTTTGTGTTCATGTGTGTGTGTTCATGTGTGTGTTCTTGTTTGTGTTCATGTCTGTGTGTGGGTGTGTTCATGTGTGTGTTCATGTGTGTGTGTTCATGTGTGTGTGTTTATGTGTGTGTTCATGTGTGTGTGTTCATGTGTGTGTTCATGTTTGTGTTCATGTCTGTGTGTGGGTGTGTTCATGTGTGTGTTCATGTGTGTGTTCATGTGTGTGTTCATGTCTGTGTGTGGGTGTGTTCATGTGTGTGTTCATGTGTGTGTGTTCATGTGTGTGTGTTTATGTGTGTGTTCATGTGTGTGTTCATGTGTGTATTCTTGTGTGTGTTCATGTGTGTGTGTTCATGTGTGTGTTCATGTGTGTGTTCTTGTGTGTGCGCGTTCTTGTGTGTGTGTGTTCATGTGTGTGTTCATGTGTGTGTTCATGTGTGCGTTCATGTCTGTGTGTGGGTGTGTTCATGTGTGTGTTCATGTGTGTGTTCATGTGTGTGTTCTTGTGTGTGCGTGTTCTTGTGTGTGTGTGTTCATGTGTGTGTGTTCTTGTGTGTGTTCATGTGTGTGTGGTTGTGTGTGTGTGGTTGTGTGTGTGTTCTTGTGTGTGCGTGTTCTTGTGTGTGTGTGTTCATGTGTGTGTGTTCATGTGTGTGTTCATGTGTGTGTTCTTGTGTGTGCGTGTTCTTGTGTGTGTGTGTTCGTGTGTGTGTGTTCTTGTGTGTGTTCATGTGTGTGTGGTTGTGTGTGTGTTCTTGTGTGTGCGTGTTCTTGTGTGTGTGTGTTCATGTGTGTGTGTTCATGTGTGTGTTCATGTCTGTGTGTGGGTGTGTTCATGTGTGTGTTCATGTGTGTGTTCATGTGTGTGTTCATGTCTGTGTGTGGGTGTGTTCATGTGTGTGTTCATGTGTGTGTTCATGTGTGTGTGTTCATGTGTGTGTTCATGTCTGTGTGTGGGTGTGTTCATGTGTGTGTTCGTGTGTGTGTTCATGTGTGTGTTCATGTGTGTGTGTTCATGTGTGTGTTCATGTCTGTGTGTGGGTGTGTTCGTGTGTTCATGTGTGTGTTCATGTGTGTGTTCATGTGTGTGTTCATGTGTGTGTGTTCATGTATGTGTTCATGTCTGTGTGTGGGTGTGTTCGTGTGTTCATGTGTGTGTTCTTGTGTGTGTGTTCTTGTGTGTGTGTTCATGTGTGTGTGTTCATGTGTGTGTTCATGTGTGTGTTCTTGTGTGTGCGTGTTCTTGTGTGTGTGTGTTCTTGTGTGTGTTCATGTGTGTGTGGTTGTGTGTGTGTTCTTGTGTGTGCGTGTTCTTGTGTGTGTGTGTTCATGTGTGTGTTCATGTCTGTGTGTGGGTGTGTTCATGTGTGTGTTCATGTGTGTGTTCATGTGTGTGTTCATGTCTGTGTGTGGGTGTGTTCATGTGTGTGTGTTCATGTGTGTGTTCATGTGTGTGTGTTCATGTGTGTGTTCATGTCTGTGTGTGGGTGTGTTCGTGTGTTCATGTGTGTGTTCTTGTGTGTGTGTTCTTGTGTGTGTGTTCATGTGTGTGTGTTCATGTGTGTGTTCATGTGTGTGTGTTCATGTGTGTGTTCATGTCTCTGTGTGGGTGTGTTCGTGTGTTCATGTGTGTGTTCTTGTGTGTGTGTTCTTGTGTGTGATCAGGGCCTTTGAATGTAAAGCGCATTGGGTCTTAAATTTTCACCATTTGGGGTGGGTTCTGATCCAGACGTGTGGATCAGAACCAACAGTTGAGACCCGGAAATGTGAACGGGTCACATGTTTGCTTTCTGAGCGACCCGACCCGTGTCGGACAGAACCTGGCAGTGGCTCAGACCAAACGGAGCAGCACTTTCACCGCCCAGCTCTGATCCAGTTAAAGGATCTGAGGGATTAAAGGTCCGGCGCCGAGCGGCCAGCCTTTCAGGGTCACGCAGGAGCCACGCCCCCTCGGCTGACCGAGCCCGTGTCTCCTCCCACAGCGGGGAGCTGGATCCTGATTGGCTAACGGGCTCTGCAGTCTCCAGACATTAAAGCAGTTCTGGCTCCGCCCACAGTCGTTTCCTGCGTAGAACATCTGACGTTGTGGTCCACAGAACCTCTGGACCCGGTTCTGTCAGATGTTGAAGCCTTCTTCTGCAGAGCGTCAGATTATCTGGATTATCATCTGGATTATCATCCTTCATCCTCAGAGATCAGATCTGACTCGACGCTGATCTTCCAGAAGATCTTAAAGCGGGGGGGGGGGGGGGGGGGGGGGGGGGGGGGGGGGGGGGTGATTGACTGGCCCTAACGATGACTCAGCATTTCCCTCCGCTGACTCATGGGGGCGTGGCTTCTGCTCAGATGTTTTCATCCACCAGGAGATCCGGGTTTAATCTGAAGCTGCCGTGGTGAGTTCAGGTGTGTCTGGAGGACAGAGAGATGTCTTTGTAGGAGGCTCAGGCTCTGGGAGCGCCGGATTTTCCTGACCTGCCTGAACACATCGTACTGATGTTTACAGTGCTCTGAATTCTGTGGAGATTAAACCTGTGGGATGGGTCGCCTGTCAATCAGGTGTGTTTGTTTTCCTGTGGGGGGGTTACAGATGCAGGTGTCAATCAGGTGTCTTGGTGTGTGGCGGGGGGGCGGATAATTCTGTTGCATCACTGCTGTAATCCCGTTTGAGCCCACATGTGACCCAGGTCTGCTGAGGTCTTTGAACGCCTCGCAGCTTCCTGTTATGAATGAAAACAGAGAAGTCTGTTTCCTCCCTTATTTGGTCAAAGGAGGCGTGGCTGCAGTGTGACTCCTCCCATCAGACAGCAGAAACTCTGCCTTCTGTGTGAATAAAGGATCTCCAGACAAGAAGATCCTGTTTGATCCGATACGTTTCAGGAAGCAGAGAAGCTGCTGCTCGCCATTGTTGAGACTCTTTTTGGACACTCAGGGCCTCCATAGTCGCTCATTAAGGCTTTACTCTCTTTGGTCTAAACCTGTGAGTTCATTAAAGGTGCTGAGTCGTGGTTCTGCATGTCGTTCTGAGGCTTTCAATGACCGTGGTAATCTGCAGACTTCGTAATCTTCCGATGGATAATCCAGAGGATCAGAGAACTCCAACATGTACAGAAGGCCCAGTGCATGATGGGATGCCTGCAGGCGCTGCTGCTCTATGGGATTAGCTTCTTGGTTGGTTTGTTCTGATCCGGTTCTGCTCCATGAGTCTGATCCTGATTTGATCCAGTTCAGATGAAGCCACAGGAAGTCTTTCAGAGCCTTCACTCCTCCGTGTTCTCCTCCTCCTTCATGTTCTCCTCCTCCTCCATGTTCTCCTCCTCCTCTGTGTTCTCCTCCCTCCTTCATGTTCTCCTCCTCCTTCATGTTCTCCTCCTCCTCCATGTTCTCCTCCTCCTCCGTGTTCTCCTCCTCCTTCATGTTCTCCTCCTCCTCTGTGTTCTCCTCCTCCTTCATGTTCTCCTCCTCCTCTGTGTTCTCCTCCCTCCTTCATGTTCTCCTCCTCCTCCGTGTTCTCCTCCTCCTCCATGTTCTCCTCCTCCTTCATGTTCTCCTCCTCCTCCGTGTTCTCCTCCTCCTTCATGTTCTCCTCCTCCTCCATGTTCTCCTCCTCCTCCGTGTTCTCCTCCTCCTTCATGTTCTCCTCCTCCTCTGTGTTCTCCTCCTCCTTCATGTTCTCCTCCTCCTCTGTGTTCTCCTCCCTCCTTCATGTTCTCCTCCTCCTCCGTGTTCTCCTCCTCCTCCATGTTCTCCTCCTCCTTCATGTTCTCCTCCTCCTCCGTGTTCTCCTCCTCCTTCATGTTCTCCTCCTCCTCCATGTTCTCCTCCTCCTCCGTGTTCTCCTCCTCCTTCATGTTCTCCTCCTCCTCTGTGTTCTCCTCCTCCTTCATGTTCTCCTCCTCCTCTGTGTTCTCCTCCCTCCTTCATGTTCTCCTCCTCCTCCGTGTTCTCCTCCTCCTCCATGTTCTCCTCCTCCTTCATGTTCTCCTCCTCCTCCGTGTTCTCCTCCTCCTTCATGTTCTCCTCCTCCTCCATGTTCTCCTCCTCCTCTGTGTTCTCCTCCTCCTTCATGTTCTCCTCCTCCTCTGTGTTCTCCTCCTCCTCTGTGTTCTCCTCCTCCTCCATGTTCTCCTCCTCCTTCATGTTCTCCTCCTCCTCCGTGTTCTCCTCCTCCTTCATGTTCTCCTCCTCCTCCATGTTCTCCTCCTCCTCCGTGTTCTCCTCCTCCTTCATGTTCTCCTCCTCCTCTGTGTTCTCCTCCTCCTTCATGTTTTTCTCCTCCTCCATGTCCTCCTCCTCCTCCATGTTCTCCTCCTCCTCCGTGTTCTCCTCCTCCTTCATGTTCTCCTCCTCCTCTGTGTTCTCCTCCCTCCTTCATGTTCTCCTCCTCCTCTGTGTTCTCCTCCTCCTTCATGTTTTTCTCCTCCTCCGTGTTCTCCTCCTCCTACGTGTTCTCCTCCTCCTTCATGTTCTCCTCCTCCTCCATGTTCTCCTCCTCCTTCATGTTCTCCTCCTCCTCCGTGTTCTCCTCCTCCTTCATGTTCTCCTCCTCCTCCATGTTCTCCTCCTCCTCCGTGTTCTCCTCCTCCTTCATGTTCTCCTCCTCCTCTGTGTTCTCCTCCTCCTTCATGTTCTCTTCCTCCTTCATGTTCTCCTCCTCCTTCATGTTCTCCTCCTCCTTCATGTTCTCCTCCTCCTTCATGTTCTCCTCCTCCTCTGTGTTCTCCTCCCTCCTTCATGTTCTCCTCCTCCTCCGTGTTCTCCTCCCTCCTTCATGTTCTCCTCCTCCTTCATGTTCTCCTCCTCCTCCATGTTCTCCTCCTCCTTCATGTTCTCCTCCTCCTCTGTGTTCTCCTCCTCCTTCATGTTCTCCTCCTCCTCCATGTTCTCCTCCTCCTCCATGTTCTCCTCCTCCTCCATGTTCTCCTCCTCCTTCATGTTCTCCTCCTCCTCCATGTTCTCCTCCTCCTCCGTGTTCTCCTCCTCCTTCATGTTCTCCTCCTCCTCCATGTTCTCCTCCTCCTCTGTGTTCTCCTCCTCCTTCATGTTCTCCTCCTCCTCTGTGTTCTCCTCCCTCCTTCATGTTCTCCTCCTCCTCCATGTCCTCCTCCTCCTCTGTGTTCTCCTCCTCCTTCATGTTTTTCTCCTCCTCCATGTCCTCCTCCTCCTCCGTGTTCTCCTCCTCCTCCGTGTTCTCCTCCTCCTTCATGTTCTCCTCCTCCTCTGTGTTCTCCTCCCTCCTTCATGTTCTCCTCCTCCTCTGTGTTCTCCTCCTCCTTCATGTTTTTCTCCTCCTCCATGTTCTCCTCCTCCTCCGTGTTCTCCTCCTCCTCTGTGTTCTCCTCCTCCTTCATGTTTTTCTCCTCCTCCATGTCCTCCTCCTCCTCCATGTTCTCCTCCTCCTCCGTGTTCTCCTCCTCCTTCATGTTCTCCTCCTCCTCTGTGTTCTCCTCCCTCCTTCATGTTCTCCTCCTCCTCCATGTCCTCCTCCTCCTCCGTGTTCTCCTCCTCCTTCATGTTCTCCTCCTCCTCCATGTTCTCCTCCTCCTCCATGTTCTCCTCCTCCTTCATGTTCTCCTCCTCCTCCATGTTCTCCTCCTCCTCTGTGTTCTCCTCCTCCTCCATGTTCTCCTCCTCCTCCGTGTTCTCCTCCTCCTCCGTGTTCTCCTCCCCTCCTTCATGTTCTCCTCCTCCTCCCGTGTTCTCCTCCTCCTTCATGTTCTCCTCCTCCTTCATGTTCTCCTCCTCCTTCATGTTCTCCTCCTCCTCTGTGTTCTCCTCCCTCCTTCATGTTCTCCTCCTCCTCCGTGTTCTCCTCCCTCCTTCATGTTCTCCTCCTCCTTCATGTTCTCCTCCTCCTTCATGTTCTCCTCCTCCTTCATGTTCTCCTCCTCCTCCATGTTCTCCTCCTCCTTCATGTTCTCCTCCTCTGTGTTCTCCTCCTCCTTCATGTTCTCCTCCTCCTCCATGTTCTCCTCCTCCTCCATGTTCTCCTCCTCCTTCATGTTCTCCTCCTCCTCCATGTTCTCCCCCTCCTCCGTGTTCTCCTCCTCCTCCATGTTCTCCTCTTCCTCTGTGTTCTCCTCCTCCTCCGTGTTCTCCTCCCTCCTTCATGTTCTCCTCCTCCTCCGTGTTCTCCTCCTCCTTCATGTTCTCCTCCTCCTTCATGTTCTCCTCCTCCTCCATGTTCTCCTCCTCCTCTGTGTTCTCCTCCTCCTTCATGTTCTCCTCCTCCTTCATGTTCTCCTCCTCTTTCATGTTCTCCTCCTCCTCCATGTTCTCCTCCTCCTCTGTGTTCTCCTCCTCCTTCATGTTCTCCTCCTCCTTCATGTTCTCCTCCTCCTCCATGTTCTCCTCCTCCTCCATGTTCTCCTCCTCCTTCATGTTCTCCTCCTCCTCCATGTTCTCCTCCTCCTCTGTGTTATCCTCCTCCTTCATGTTCTCCTCCTCCTTCATGTTCTCCTCCTCCTCCATGTTCTCCTCCTCCTCTGTGTTCTCCTCCTTCATGTTTTTCTCCTCCTCCATGTTTTCCTCCTCCTTCATGTTCTCCTCCTCCTCCATGTTCTCCTCCTCCTTCATGTTCTCCTCCTCCTCCATGTTCTCCTCCTCCTCTGTGTTCTCCTCCTCCTCTGTGTTCTCTTCCTTCATGTTTTTCTCCTCCTCCATGTTTTCCTCCTCCTCCATGTTCTCCTCCTCCTTCATGTTCTCCTCCTCCTTCATGTTCTCCTCCTCCTCCATGTTCTCCTCCTCCTCTGTGTTCTCCTCCTTCATGTTTTTCTCCTCCTCCATGTTTTCCTCCTCCTCCATGTTCTCCTCCTCCTCCGTGTTCTCCTCCTCCTCCATGTTTTCCTCCTCCTCCATGTTCTCCTCCTCCTCCGTGTTCTCCTCCTCCTTCATGTTCTCCTCCTCCTCTGTGTTCTCCTCCCTCCTTCATGTTCTCCTCCTCCTCCATGTTCTCCTCCTCCTCTGTGTTCTCCTCCTCCTTCATGTTTTTCTCCTCCTCCATGTCCTCCTCCTCCTTCATGTTCTCCTCCTCCTCCATGTCCTCCTCCTCCTCCATGTTCTCCTCCTCCTCCATGTTCTCCTCCTCCTCCGTGTTCTCCTCCTCCTTCATGTTCTCTTCCTCCTCCATGTTCTCCTCCTCCTCTGTGTTCTCCTCCTCCTTCATGTTCTCCTCCTCCTCTGTGTTCTCCTCCCTCCTTCATGTTCTCCTCCTCCTCTGTGTTCTCCTCCCTCCTTCATGTTCTCCTCCTCCTCCATGTTCTCCTCCTCCTCTGTGTTCTCCTCCTCCATGTTTTTCTCCTCCTCCATGTCCTCCTCCTCCTCCATGTTCTCCTCCTCCTCCGTGTTCTCCTCCCTCCTTCATGTTCTCCTCCTCCTCCATGTTCTCCTCCTCCTCTGTGTTCTCCTCCTCCTTCATGTTCTCCTCCTCCTCCATGTCCTCCTCCTCCTCCATGTTCTCCTCCTCCTCCGTGTTCTCCTCCCTCCTTCATGTTCTCCTCCTCCTTCATGTTCTCCTCCTCCTTCATTTTCTCCTCGTCCTTCATGTTCTCCTCCTCCTTCATGTTCTCCTCGTCCTTCATGTTCTCCTCCTCCTCCGTCTTCTCCTCCTCCGTGAATGTTCATGTGGGCTCTCCCCCTGTGGGAGGTGGAGGAGGTTCTGACTTTGGTTTCATGGTCAGACATCTTCTCAACAGCGTGCAGACCGGCCTCCGTCAGTCTGGAGGTTCTGCCTCCAGCTCTTCTTCTGCCACAGGAAGTGGACGGGGAGTCGGAGAGGGAGGCAGAAGTCCAAACATCCCAGCAGGAGTTTCCTGGAAATGAAGCAGAGGGAGAAGGAGCTGCTTCCATTTATGGCTGAAATGCTCTGAGGAAGGCAGCGGGGGGGGGGGGGGGGGGGTGTCTTCAGGTTTACTGTACTCACTGGTTATTATTGGGGGGGTCATTCTTTGGCTCGGCCCAGTTTAGCTGCTGCAGGATTCCTAACCTGGTAGCTACTTTCAGAGGGACAGAACTGCTATTTTAGGAAGGGGGGGGGGCAATGCAACTGACAGGTGGCAGCTGGACGTCATCTTCATCGATGAAGATGATGAGTGACAGAAGCTGTAAGGACCCATAAAGACACTGCAGAAACATCTGGAAGGCGTTGAGGAGTGTGTGTCTGTGCCCTGGGTTCTGGCTGACAGGTCCAGGCCTTCGTCTCCAGAATAACGTTTTACATTTTAACCAGCAAACGTTTATATAGTCTGCTCAAACTGAGCATGCTCAGACCTGCAGAGCTGACCCGAGCGCGCATGCTCAGACACTCATCCTGTACTGACCCGCGGGTCCAGTGCTCCTCCTGCAGGAGCTCAGCCAGAACTGCAGTGGATGTGTTCCTTGCTGCCACCTGGTGGACATTTCGGGTCCTGCAGCCTCACCTGGGGGCTCAAGTGAGCCGAGTCTGACCGTCTGTTCTGTTCTGCAGGTGAGCTGCTGAGCCAGCCGCGGCCCGACGGCCTCACCGAGATCATCTGTCCCAAGAACGGCTCAGAGCGGGTCGACGTGGCCCTCGTCTACCCCCCCACCCCCACCGCCTGCAGCCCAAAGTGACGCCCCACCCTCCCCGGGGTTCCTGCTGTGCTGCAGGCCTCCGAGCACTATCCTGCTCACTCAGGGAGGGGGCGTTCCATGCAGGTCTGTCATGCTTTGCTGCAGGTCGCCGTCAGATGGTGGGAGGGGAAAGAGGGAGTCATGGAGAAGCTCCGCCCTCTGGCAGAGGTGCTCAGTGAGGAGGAGGAGTCTGAGCGGAGAGGGTTGGGGGTCAGAGTTGTGATCACAGCTGCAGCAGAACGATCCAGATGTTCCACCAGACCCTGCTGAATGACCTACTGAGCATGCTCAGTGTGGTTCCTGCTGAATGACCTACTGAGCATGCTCAGTGTGGTTCCTGCTGAATGACCTACTGAGCATGCTCAGTGTGGTTCCTGCTGAATGACCTACTGAGCATGCTCAGTGTGGTTCCTGCTGAATGACCTACTGAGCATGCTCAGTGTGGTTCCTGCTGAATGACCTACTGAGCATGCTCAGTGTGGTTCCCGCTGAATGAAGCTGTGGAAGAACTCTGCAGCCATCCGGACCTTCACCACGCAGACAGACGTACCATGAACCGCACATCTGGACTCAAACCAAAAGAGGAGGTTCTGACTGAGCATCTTCATCCTCAAACATCTGATCTGCTGGAATCATGGAGGACTGGGAGCTCGGCTGAAGTCCCAGAGGAGCCACCAGGAGGCGCTGCAGCAACAATCAATGGACTTCTATAAATATATAATTCTATATCATTTTAATATATCTGAAATATGCAGATTTTTTTACTTCTATAGAAAAGTTATTTATAAAGTCAAACTTCTGTTTTCTGAAACCACTGGTTCTGTTTCAGTAAAAGGTTCTGATGTGACCCGTTTGGTCGTGTTCCTGTGACCAGGTCCACTAAAATCTGACAAACCTCTGTGTGGTTTAACGGTGAGGAGACAGAACGGCTGAGCTGCTCCTCAGAGGAGTTAGTGTCTCCTCCTGCAGGAGGACCGCTGCTCCTCAGAGGAGCAGCAGAAACGCCTTCAGCTGTTCTTCATGGAAGCTTCCAGAACAAAGACTGTTTGCTCCGTTCTGTAAATAAAATCTTTATTTTTCTATGAGTACAGATTCCCGCTGAGGGTTTTTATGGAGCTGTTCTACACAACAAACCCAATAAACCAGAACCGCCTTCACCTCAGAGGCTCCGCCCCTTTATCTCAGCCTTCAGGAAACGTTTGCTGCCTCAGTCTTGATGAAGTCGTCCAGATCTGCAGCTCCTCACATCTGAACATCAACAACAGAAGAAAACCGTCTCTCCAGGTGACGGGTTCTGCTCAGGGTTCTGCTCAGGGTTCTGCAGGAACTCGCCCTCATGCCAGACTCCGCCACACTTCCTGTTCATGTCAGACGTGTGCGGTTCTTCACGGAGCTCTTCTGGATTAACCGTCTTCCAGAAAAGGTTTGTGCTCCGTGTTCTCAGCAGGAAGGACCGATTCTCCGGGAACCCATGAACATGAAAGTTCTCTGAAGGTTCTTGAAGGTTCTTTGAAGGTTTTGAAGGTTCTTTGAAGGTTTTGAAGGTTCCCTGAAATTTCTTAAAGGTTCTCTGAAGGTTCTTTGAAGGTTCTTGAAGGTTTTTGAAGGTTCTCTGAAAGTTTTTGAAAGTTCTCTGAAGGTTTTTGAAGGTTCTCCGAAGGTTCTTGAAGGTTCTTTGAAGGTTCTTGAAGGTTTTTGAAGGTTTTTGAAGGTTCTCTGAAAGTTTTTGAAAGTTCTCTGAAGGTTTTTGAAGGTTCTCTGAAAGTTTTTAAAGGTTCTCTGAAGGTTCTTTGAAGGTTCTTGAAGGTTCTCTGAAAGTTCTCGAAAGTTCTTGAAAGTTCTCTGAAGGTTCTCTGAAAGTTCTTGAAAGTTCTCCGAAGGTTCTTGAAGGTTCTTGAAAGTTCTTTGAAGGTTTCCGAAGGTTCTTGAAGGTTCTTTGAAGGTTTTTGAAGGTTCTCTGAAAGTTCTTAAAGGTTCTCTGAAGGTTCTTTGAAGGTTCTTGAAAGTTCTTGAAGGTTCTCTGAAAGTTCTCGAAAGTTCTTGAAAGTTCTCTGAAGGTTCTCTGAAAGTTCTTGAAAGTTCTCCGAAGGTTCTTGAAGGTTCTTGAAAGTTCTTTGAAGGTTTCTGAAGGTTCTTGAAGGTTCTCTGAAAGTTCTTAAAGGTTCTCTGAAGGTTCTTTGAAGGTTCTTAAAGGTTCTCTGAAAGTTCTCGAAAGTTCTTGAAAGTTCTCTGAAGGCTCTCTGAAAGTTCTTGAAAGTTCTCCGAAGGTTCTTGAAGGTTTTTGAAGGTTCTCTGAAAGTTCTTAAAGGTTCTCTGAAGGTTCTCTGAAGGTTCTTAAAGGTTCTCTGAAAGTTCTCTGAAGGTTCTTGAAAGTTCTTTGAAGGTTTCCGAAGGTTCTTTGAAGGTTCTTTGAAGGTTTTTGAAGGTTCTCTGAAGGTTCTTGAAAGTTCTTTGAAGGTTTTTGAAGGTTTTTGAAGGTTTCCGAAGGTTCTTGAAGGTTTTTGAAGGTTCTCTGGAGGTTCTTGAAAGTTCTCTGAAGGTTCTTGAAAGTTCTTTGAAGGTTTTTGAAGGTTTCCGAAGGTTCTTGAAGGTTTTTGAAAGGTTCTCTGGAGGTTCTTGAAAGTTCTTTGAAGGTTCTTGAAGGTTTTTGAAGGTTCTCTGAAAGTTCT
The DNA here is from genome assembly GCF_053564925.1 of Oryzias latipes. Lineage (NCBI taxonomy): Eukaryota > Metazoa > Chordata > Actinopteri > Beloniformes > Adrianichthyidae > Oryzias > Oryzias latipes. The sequence goes on along the minus strand of NC_136248.1, from coordinate 32,642,895 downwards.
TTGAAGGTTTCTGAAGGTTCTTGAAGGTTCTCTGAAAGTTCTTAAAGGTTCTCTGAAGGTTCTTTGAAGGTTCTTAAAGGTTCTCTGAAAGTTCTCGAAAGTTCTTGAAAGTTCTCTGAAGGCTCTCTGAAAGTTCTTGAAAGTTCTCCGAAGGTTCTTGAAGGTTTTTGAAGGTTCTCTGAAAGTTCTTAAAGGTTCTCTGAAGGTTCTCTGAAGGTTCTTAAAGGTTCTCTGAAAGTTCTCTGAAGGTTCTTGAAAGTTCTTTGAAGGTTTCCGAAGGTTCTTTGAAGGTTCTTTGAAGGTTTTTGAAGGTTCTCTGAAGGTTCTTGAAAGTTCTTTGAAGGTTTTTGAAGGTTTTTGAAGGTTTCCGAAGGTTCTTGAAGGTTTTTGAAGGTTCTCTGGAGGTTCTTGAAAGTTCTCTGAAGGTTCTTGAAAGTTCTTTGAAGGTTTTTGAAGGTTTCCGAAGGTTCTTGAAGGTTTTTGAAAGGTTCTCTGGAGGTTCTTGAAAGTTCTTTGAAGGTTCTTGAAAGTTTTTGAAGGTTCTCTGAAAGTTCTTTGAAGGTTTCTGAAGGTTCTTGAAGGTTCTCTGAAAGTTCTTAAAGGTTCTCTGAAGGTTCTTTGAAGGTTCTTAAAGGTTCTCTGAAAGTTCTCGAAAGTTCTTGAAAGTTCTCTGAAGGCTCTCTGAAAGTTCTTGAAAGTTCTCCGAAGGTTCTTGAAGGTTCTTGAAAGTTCTTTGAAGGTTTCCGAAGGTTCTTTGAAGGTTCTTTGAAGGTTTTTGAAGGTTCTCTGAAGGTTCTTGAAAGTTCTTTGAAGGTTTTTGAAGGTTTTTGAAGGTTTCCGAAGGTTCTTGAAGGTTTTTGAAGGTTCTCTGGAGGTTCTTGAAAGTTCTCTGAAGGTTCTTGAAAGTTCTTTGAAGGTTTTTGAAGGTTCTTTGAAGGTTCTTTGAAGGTTTTTGAAGGTTCTCCGAAGGTTCTTGAAGGTTCTTGAAAGTTCTTTGAAGGTTTCCGAAGGTTCTTTGAAGGTTCTTTGAAGGTTTTTGAAGGTTCTCTGAAGGTTCTTGAAAGTTCTTTGAAGGTTTTTGAAGGTTTTTGAAGGTTTCCGAAGGTTCTTGAAGGTTTTTGAAAGGTTCTCTGGAGGTTCTTGAAAGTTCTTTGAAGGTTTTTGAAGGTTCTTGAAAGTTTTTCAAGGTTCTCTGAAGGTTCTTCACGCTTTGAACTGGATGAATTCCTGAAGCAGATCTTTCAGGACGTCCTCCTGACGTGAAGAACGTTCCGACATGCTGACGGCTGCATCTTCAGAGGTTTGTGTTTGTTACAGACTAAAGTATCTTCATCCTCCTCATCATGGATGATCCTTTTTTTCAGACTTTATTGACAACAGCAGAGTGAACAAACAAAACAATCTATTTAGACGCATAACTACATGTGATACAACATCAATCTAATAACCTTTGGGGTTTAATGCATTTAAATATTTTTAAATATCAGATAGTTTGATAATATTACAGACTGAATGACTTCATTCATTTAGCTTTGGAGTTCCAGCATTTGGCTTTCTGAATATGGAAATCTACTAAAAATAAAAACATCAGTGTAATAAAGAGGTAATAAAGGTTGTTGTCTGTAAAAGATTTGTTGGAAACTGAATCCACACAAAAGTCCACTTCGGCTTCATGGAGGATCCTCCACCACAGTTTGAGTTCTGCTCTGTCTTCTCTGGTCATCAATGAGTTCCATCGCTAGAGGAGACACGCCCGCCCTGAAGCCTGGCCACCGGTGGCGGAGCGCGGCGCCATCTTGGTGAGGTCGTTGGCGCCCACATGACAATGATTTCTATAGCCTTTGGTGGCATCTGAGTAGCTTTTTACATATATTTACACATATATGTACATGCATCATTTGTTGTTGTTAAAAAGCAGAAACAGTCAGCCTCAAAAGCTCAAACTTTAATGAAAAATGCATAGTTGCAGAAAAAATGAAATTAAATTGAAAAATGATTACAAAGAATTTTTTAAATAATTTTTTTAAACATTTAGAAGTTTTAGACCTATTTGACATGTAATTTAAATTATTTGAGAGGCCCAACAATAAGTCAATAATTAATAACAATATCTAGACAATAAGTCAACAAAGAGTCCAAACGTTAACAATAGATTTACTGGTTTCCAAATGTTCTGAACATATCCAGACTGTATTACTAGTTGGTACCACAGTGATCCATCTGGGTTAGATCTTTTATTGCTAAGATCCACTTCTTCCTTAAGTCTGAATCCATTGGAAACCTGCAAGAAAAGTTCAGTCACTGAGTCAGAAATGTATAAATCTGTTACTATAACAGCCTAGTATGCTGTTTATAGGTTTAACTGAATAAAGTTTACATTTATGTTGACAGCAATTATCCGTCCATCATGCAGCATGTTGATAACAGCCCTGCAGCATCATGCATGTCAACATGTGTTCTATTAATGAAGCCCCTCCAGCAGTAAAAAATAAGAATTATAATACCTACCTGTGAATGTTCTGCCTTCCTCCTTCATGGACTCATTTCTCTGATTTTGGCCGTTGAAACCCAAACACTGAACTGGCATCTGGTAAAAAATGTGTTGACATGCACTGCAGCAGTGACTGGACCTCACCAAGATGGCGGCGCTCTCTTTTTTTTCCCATTTGGAACAAGGTCTTTATTCTGCTACACACATTTCTATGTGCTTTTATTTGGACACAGTGTGATATCCAAGTTTCCCAGCCGTTTCCGCTCGTGTTGGCAGGTTTTTTTGTCGTAAACGAGATGCTTGAGTGAACGCAGAAGACAAAGGTGGTGATTTACAGTAATCCACCTTCTGCTGTGACTCACAACTTGTTTACGCTTAAATCTCTCCGACATGATTCAGAAAACTAACTTGTTATTGCAGACACAAACAATGTAATTAAAACAAGAACAGAGTGTAGAATAAAGATTTCTGCGTCTCAGTGAAACAGAACAATGACATCTTTTAGATCGAAAGCTCTTCCACTCTTGCTTTGCTGCAGAGCAACTGAAGACAAAAGGATTTAGTCACAAGCTTCATCATGTCAGAAAAGCCTCTTTTTATGCTCTTCCTCCTCCCAATAGAGTGAAGGACCCACGTTGGGACTCTCTTTTCCTGATTCTAGGGCACAGAGACCCTAAGAGACCCTGGAACGTCCCAAACTAAGGCCGTCAAATGAGATCCAACCCAAAAGGTTCCGGACGGTTTGGAGTCGCCGTGGCACAAAAACTGCTCACATGCAGCCACAGCCATGTTTGCATTTCCTCCATCACAGACAACACATGAACAGGATTTGGTCTTCCAGTCTGGATGAACTTCACTTCTTTCAGCTCTTCATCTCCCTCTAAGGAAATGTCCCCGGGGCAGAAGTTCAGAAACCGTTTCCACCAGAACCTTTGACGTGAAAGAGGTTTTGCCTCCAGGTGGTGAGAAGATGGAGCTCCTGTGGACGTCCCGTGTTGGTGTCCACAGGCTGCCTGGGAGCTTCACGTCAGCATCTTCTCCCCTCATGCAGAGCAGAGCGGCTCTTGTTCTTTTGGGTGTTTACCTTGCTGCCCAGCTTGAGGGTGTCGATCTGCTCCCTCTGCTTGCTCAGGGTCTCCTTCATGCTGCAGAGGTGGTCGCTCATCATGCTCAGCTGCTCCTCGTAGCTCCTCGTGGTCGAGGCCAGCTCATCCTGTGAGTGATCTTCTGGTTTGTCAGTTTGGCGTCTTCACTCAGAGTCTCTCTGGCCTTTCCTGCAATAGTTCATCTCTTGGCCAAAGCTTCACTGGGAGTGAAAGTGCACAGCTTTGCTGTGTGAAATCTGGAGCTGCGTGGTGAGCTCCCCCACTCTGCACATGAAGGGACTTTATCAGCTGCTGCCGGGACTGCAGGGGTGGTGCACAACATTCCAACCAGGCTGGTGCAGAGAGCCGTCGTCTGCTGCCCCGCGGGGCTCTGCTCCGCCTCTGCTTCCTGGTGGTTTGGCGGGGGTCCGCCTGCTGCCGCTGTCTGCGAGTCTGGGCTCCCCCCCAGAGCCGCCGCGAGCTGCGCTTCCAGCTGGTTCTCCTTTTCCAGCCGCACCTTCCCCAGCTGGGCCTCCAGGAGCCCGTGCTCCTCCTCCTCCTGCTCCAGGCTCTGCTGCACCGCTGAGTGAGGCCCTCTGCTCTGGGTGGAGCTGGGGAGGACGCGGCGGTTCGACAGGGCTTCCCTGTACGGGACAGACGGGGCTCTGGGCCTTTGAGAGCATGAATAAAGGCAGCTGCTCTCTGCTTGCAAAGCGTGACTGTGCCGCCTCTGTAGCCTGCTGGTCAGCGAACACAGAGATCTGTGGCGGTGCAACGTTTCGGTGGGGGCTCCTGCTCCATGCTGGCCTCCTGCAGGAAAGGTTTGACGTTTCTTTAACAGAGTCGTGAAGACTGTGCAGGCAGGCGGAGAGCTGGGTAAAAACAGCTGCACTGCTAGTCTGTGGCGTGGCGTCCTGCCCACAGGGGAAGGCCAAGAGGTGGATGTGGGTCTGCAGCTTCAGAGACACTCTGGGACTCCTGGTTTTTGGCTCCTCCCACGAGGAACCACGTGATGTCTCCTTTTTTGAGGTTAACAGTTTGAGACAATTGTATACAATTATGCAAAGTATAGAAACATCGAAAAAAGTCCTGGACATGTACAAACAACAAATGCAGAATAAAATAAAGTAACATTTTTACCAATAATACAGAAAAAAATAAATACAAGACATTAAAATAAAAAATAAAATAAAATAAATATATAAATAAATAAAACAAATAAATAAAAAGGGGGGGGGGGGTTTACATAAACATTTGAATGATTCTTAACTTAGGCGGTTTTCAAAAAGTTGACGGTTACAAACGATACTTTGAAGTTCCATAGCAAGTTTGTTTTCCATGACGGATGAAAAAAAGAGCAGAGTTCTTTATGAAACGTAGAAAAATATGGTTTGATTTTAAGGAATCGACATTTATGCATATAGAATTTACCCAAAATAATTACAACATTCAGAATAAAAACATTCAAAGAAAAGATGCTCAGTCGTTTCAATGTCATCGTGACAAACAGAACAACAGTTTTCAGGATTCCAAACCGTTTTCTTAATAATTCCTTGGATGGATAAATACCTGAAAAGGTTTGAAAGTGGACTTGGCTTTAGGAGGGATGGGGGGTTTGAAATATTTCCTATTTGTTTCTTTTCTGAAATGTTAAAATATTGGGTCATATAATTAGATAATAAGATGTAGGGAAAGGACGTTTCATTCAAATATTCTCTGATTTGACGGTTGGGGGGGTTGGACGTCGCTATGTTGTGTCCATTAATCAGAATCTTGGGGACAGGAGGACGTCTGTAGATGACATCATGAAACAGATCAGAAACTGATTTACAACATTCTGAGGAATGGCCTTAATAATGTTTTCAACATCTTTTCTATTTGTTAGTGAACCATATTTAGCTGTGAAATCATCAACAGACATGAGAGAAGCATCGTCATTAAGAAGATGCATTAAAGACCAAATTCCATTTCAAACCATGTTGGAACACAGATGGATTTGTTTCTAACAGTGACGTATCTGCAGTTCCATAGAGGAGTGTTGTCTGGACTGGAATGAGTTTTCATTACAGGAGAACTTGAATGGGAAGTTTCTTATTGTCAAAATCACAACTGAGTAAAAACTGGATCCCTCCTAGGCGGGAAAATATTTTATTAGGAACAATGAACCAAATACTATTTAGATTTATAATAAACGATTTTAACCAGTTTATTTTTAAGGTGCCATTAAGGCTGTTAGAGTCTATGGCTTGAAGACCTCCATCTTCAACCACGTGATGTCTCCTCTAGCGAAAGAACTCATTGGTTTTCATGGTTGGAACGCCCTCTGTCGGCGGGGCTGCGTTACTGCAGAGCGTCCTCCTCCCGGCCGGCAGGGGGCGGTGCTTCTGGCAGCCTGAACAACAGGAGGAGCTGCGCACGCGGGACTTCCTCTTTCCTGTGCGGCCTCAGAGGTGGGAGCGCTGTCCTTCTCCTCTCATCTCAATCTGTCGCTAATCTGCCTCTAATTCGCGCCATCCTCCTTTTTAATCTTCGGTGTTCGGTCCAGAACGTTCGGGATGATGATCTCAACACTGTAGTTTGTGTGCAGAACCGCGGGTTCTGCTGTTGACGGTTTCTCGGGTTCTTCATGCTAACGCTGCTCCGCCATGTTGTTCGGTTAGAAGTGGGTTTTTAGTCTTGGCGGTTCGGTTCGCAGAGTCGGAGTATTTTGAAGATTTTACCGCCTGCAGGGTGAACTGGTTCTGATGGGTTTTAAGCTGTGAGCCGGAGAACGCACAGAGGCTCACGGGGAATGTTTTAGCTGAAGTCGGCCCGGTTCCGGTTCTGTGTTTGAACGTGTCGTTTCTGTTCCGCAGGTGTCTGAAAATGGTCCGCTACTCTCTAGACCCCGAGAACCCCACGAAATGTGAGTATCTGAAGGGGGTTCGGGCTCGATTCTGCGGCTGTGATGATGGATTTCATGAAGATCTGGGCTGTGCGGTAACGTCTGCTCTGTTTTTCAGCGTGTAAGGCCAGGGGCTCCAACCTGCGGGTCCACTTCAAGGTAAGACCCGGTTCTGATAGGCCAGCTGTGTTTGGGTCGTGTAATTCCAGCTGATGGAGCAGAAACATTTTTTTTAAAGAAAACTTAATTGACAACTGAACATGCAGACAGTTTGAGGTCCAGTGGGTCTCATGCAGTGGTCCTCTTCAGGCTGGGACCGGTTTAGTGTCGGGCTTTCCACGGGCCGGTCCAAACGGAACCTAAACTGGTTTTTATTTATTTAGTTCTGAAAATATCAGACGACTTTAAAAGTTTAATAAATAATTCAGGTGAGATTTGCTGAATGTAAATAGTTACGTGTCAATAAATGTATTTTCATAGAACAGCATTAAAACACTGAGAACTCAGAGTCTGATCACGGCTCAGAGCAGAAACATTTAACATGTTTAGTTTTTACATGATTCTGTGAATTTTTATCACAGGAACACTTTCTGCACTAACTTTCTTAGCTGCTGCCTAATTCTCCCTAAATCTCTGTACGACAAGTTTCCTCAAACGTCTTCAGCAGGTCGACAGATTCATCTGAATCTGTTAAATGTTTACGGGCTAGCGCCTACGGGCTAGCGGCTAGCGCCTAGCAATGACCAACTTTTTAGGTTGTCAGATGAAGTGAACCATCTGATGTTCAGGTGGATTTTCTGAACATGAATCCTCTGGATCTGGACTGGAGAATCGGTCACTGCGTTAGGCGGAGCGGCGTCTGCTCCAGGAGATCAAGTGTCTCCATAAAACTCCTAGTTTGTTCTGGAAACTTCTAGTTTATGGTCCTTGTTGGGTTTTTCAGTCCGACTCTTTTTGTCCCCAAAGACACTTTCCAAATACATTTTTGCTCTCGTGGGCTTTGAGCTGCAGACTTGGCGGTCTGAGCCACACCTGAAGGTCACGTGAGGCGTTGAGAAAAGATGTGGTGAACAGAGTCCGGCAGTTTTTCAAAATAAGAGTCAGAAAATAAACAGTTACCGTATGGATTTCTTTTTGTCTGCGGCCCGGTACCAAGTGGCCCATGGACCAGTACCGGTCCGTGGGTTGGGAACCACTGTTGTAATGTACACGTAGAACTGGATGTGATAGAACCTCTATGATGGTTACCCTGATCAAGACTTTATTCAGAAACACACAGATTGGGTCTGATAGAATTCTAAAGGTTCTACTGTTCAGTATCTGAGCTCAGTTTCCTTTGTTAACATGGAAACATGGTTCCTCAATGGACCGGAAACCAGCGTCTCTAGAAGAGTTCTAGACCTCCCTCTGACCCGAGGCTCGGTTCTGGAAGGAGGGGTGTGGGATCAGGAAGTCACATGACCCTCAGTGATTAGCTGACCTGAAAGGGCACGGTGGCCCCGCCCCTCTTTAGAACCGTTTAAACTGAGCATGCTCCTCGGAGTGGAGCCGGCCCAGGGGTGGAGTGTCTGTCTTGTGGGTTTGAGCCCACAGGCAAGCAGATGGTCTTAGTTTGGTCCATTCCCACTCCTCTCTCTCCTGAACAGAACACCCGGGAGACGGCTCAGGCCATCAAAGGCATGCACATCCGCAAGGCCAACAAGTACCTGAGGGACGTCGTCGTCAAGCGACAGTGCGTCCCCTTCCGGCGCTACAACGGCGGCGTGGGCCGCTGCGCTCAGGTGAGTGCGGGCTCTGTGCGGACGCTCGGTTGCAGCGCTGCAGTGATGACCTTCTTAGGACACCTTTGGAATAAAGATGAAAAGACGAAAGAAAGCTGAGCAGTGCGTCGGTGGGAGGAGCTCCGCCCGGTGGGAGGAGCTCCGCCCGGTGGGAGGAGCAGCGACTTCACTCTGATGTTCTCCACAGGCCAAGCAGTTTGACTGGACCCAGGGCCGCTGGCCCAAGAAGAGCGCCGAGTTCCTGCTGCACATGCTGAAGAACGCCGAGAGCAACGCCGAGCTGAAGGTGAGCCCCGCCCACACGTCACATGACCGCTGCGTCAGGATAGTGAGTGACAGCTGACATAGTCAGACTGTATAGAGAGCTGGACTGAGTGAGTGTGGGGACCCCCCCCCCAATATGAAACTGGTTTATTTAAGACTCCAACCAAATGAAACGGTCGTCATGTTTGCAGTAGAGATGCTGTGATTGGTCGAAGGGGTCAGAACTGTGATTGGTCGAACCAAACAACTGTTTTATTGGTCAGAACAGTTCTGACCCGGTTCGGGGTCAGAACTGTTCTGACCAATAAAACAGTTGTTTGGTTCTCTGTAGCAGTCTGTGGAACGCCAGGGGGCGGGGTCTACCAGTTTATACCCTCTGCTACAAGTCGGTCATGGCCCTACAAACGTCTGTGACCTAATTGGACCAGCGTCGCCATGGCAACGCTGCGCTGGCACGGCCACGCGTTTCTCAGATTGCAGCTGAGACGGTCCTGGGTTCCTGCAGAACCTCCTGCAGCTGACGGTTCCTGTTGTGGTTCCAGGGTTTGGACGTGGACTCGCTGGTCATCGAGCACATTCAGGTGAACAAAGCGCCCAAGATGAGGCGGCGCACGTACCGCGCGCACGGCCGCATCAACCCCTACATGAGCTCGCCGTGCCACATCGAGATGATCCTCACCGAGAAGGAGCAGATCGTCCCCAAGCCGGAGGAGGAGGTGGCCCAGAAGAAGAAGGTGAGTTGTGAGCGCGCTCAGAGCCGCTTCCCGCCGCGCGCTGCAGTGATGACCTCTTAGGACACCTTTGGATTCTCCATGAAAACAACTTCTGACCTGAGCAGCCCAGGCGCCGCGGCGAAGCGTGTTGCCTGTCCCGCCAGAAGCTGACCCGTTCTCTGTCTGCAGGTGTCCCAGAAGAAGCTGAAGAAGCAGAAGCTGATGGCCCGCGAGTGACTCTGAATAAAGTTCTGCTCAAAGCACAGCCTGGTCTGACTGTTATTAAGCCCCGCCCCTCTGAGAGCCATATTCACTCCCACAATCCTTTGCTGTGAGTTTCAAATGGTTTGAACCTGTGTGAAGGCAAGGCAAGTTTATTTGTGTAGCACAATTCGTACACAAAGTAATTCAAGGTGCTTCACAAAACAGAAAAATGCATTAAAATCACAATACATCATAGAAATAATCAACGTAAAATTTACTTTAAAAGAAAAGAGAAAATTTGAAAATTGATTTAAAAAATAAAGGAAGGAAAGGAAAGAAAAGTGCAGGTAGGACCTTTCAGTCATATACGGCTAAACAGAAATGTTTTAAGTCTAGATTTGAACATGAACACAGAAGAGGCCTGTCTTACGACTTCAGGGAGGCTGTTCCAGATTTTAGCTGCAGAATATTGAAACGCTGATTCCCCTTGTTTAGTTCTGACTCTGGGAATCAACAGGAGGCCGGCCCCTGAGGTCCTCAGAGTACGAGATGGTTCATATGGCACTAACATGTCAGAGATGTACTTTGGTGCTCGGCCATGGAGAGACTTGTACACAAGCAGAGCTGCTTTGAAGTCTATTCTTTGAGGTACAGGGAGCCAGTGCAAAGACCTGAGCACAGGACTAATGTGATCATACTTCCTGGTTCTGGTCAGGACCTGAGCAGCAGCATTCTGGATGTACTGAAGCTGTTTTACAGCTCGTTTGGAGAGGCCGGTGAGCAGGCCGTTACAGTAGTCTAACCTACTGGAGACAAATGCATGAATAAGTATCTCCAGGTCTGGCTTTGACACTATGTTTTTGATTTTGGCAATGTTTTTCAGGTGGTAAAATGCCGCTGATGTTACTGACTTGATATGGCTGTTAAAGTTCAGGTCAGAGTCCATGATTACCCCTAGATTTCTGACTTGATTTGAGGGTTTAAGAGACAGAGAATGAAGGTAGCTGCTGAGACTTTCTCTTTGTTTCTGTGGGCCAAAAATAATAACTTCGGTCTTGTTTGAATTTAGCTGGAGAAAGTTGTTCTGCATCCACGCACTGATCTGTTGGAGGCAGTGGCTGAGTGAATCCACCGGCCCATATTCACCTGTTGTCAGTGACACATAGATCTGAGTATCATCTGCATAGTTGTGATAAGATATGTTATTACTGCGTATTAACTGCCCTAGTGGCAGCATGTAGAGGTTGAACAGAAGGGGTCCCAGGATCGATCCCTGGGGCACACCACAAGTCAAGGCCATGTAGTCTGAGACACAACTCCCAATTTCAACAAAATATTTCCTGTCTTCCAGATAAGACTTGAGCCAACTTAGGGCAGATCCAGAGATGCCAACCCAGTCTTGGAGTCTTTGCAAAAGGATCCCATGATCAACAGTATCAAAGGCAGCACTCAGGTCTAGCAGGATTAAGACAGAGACTTTGCCATCATCAGTGTTCAGGCGGATGTCGTTGGTTACCTTGATAAGAGCAGTTTCTGTGCTATGATGGGGTCTAAAACCTGACTGGAAAACATCAAATGAATTGTTTAATAAGAGAAAATCAGTGAGCTGTTGGTAGACAACTTTTTCAAGGACTTTTCCTAAAAATGGCAGATTAGAGATAGGTCTGTAATTATTCAGTACAGTGGGATCAAGACCGCTTTTCTTCAGGAGAGGTTTAATGACTGCAGTTTTTAAGGCCTCTGGAAATATTCCAGATTGAAGAGACATGTTAACTATTTGAGTAATTGATGGCAACACACTGTTCAGGACAGACTTTAGAAATCTAGTGGGTAACACATCAAGGCAGCATGTAGACGAGCTCAGACGGGTGATGGTCTCTTGGACAGTTTGGTCAGTGACAGGTACAAAGTGAGTCAGCTTAGAGTGAGTAGGTGGCCGTTCGATAGTTATATGTGTTGTGGAGTTGATGGCTTTTTTAATGCCCTGAACCTTGTCATTGAAAAATACAGCAAACTCATTACATTTAGGTGTGCAAACCAGTTCTATTGGTAGCTGGGTTGGAGGGTTAGTTAATCTGTTAACTGTTGTGAACAGGACACGAGAGTTGCTGCTGCAACTTCCAATGATTTCAGAGAAGTACCTTTCCCTTGTTCTGCATAAGATCTGGTTATAAGCGTACAACTCCCCCTTATACATTCCATAATGAACCTGGAGTTTTGACTTGCGCCACTTTCGCTCAGCTCTGCGGCACTGTTGTTTCTGTGCCCTGACTAGATCATCGTTCCTCCAGGGAGCTTTCTGTCTATGTTTTCTCAACTTAACCTTCATAGGGGCAATGGCATCCAGAACATTCAAGATGCTAGAAGTAACAGAATTCAGCATTTCATCAACATTGGCACCAGAGATGTTTTCAGGGTTTATCATTTCTACAAACTGTGCCCTAGTGCTCTCATTTATTTGTCTCCTTTGGACAACTGCAGGGCCAGGCGGTGGTTTGGGAGCAACAGACAGGTCAAAGAATACACAGAAATGATCAGAGAGGGCGACATCAACCACACTGACATTGTAAATATTAACCCCCTTTGTGATGAGCAGGTCCAGAGTGTGGCCTCTGCTGTGGGTGGGGCAGCTCACATGCTGAATTAGATCAAAGGTTTCAAGGACACCATTGAGTTCTTTTGCATTTCTTTCTGTATGTGTGAAGAACCTGTCAGCCGTTTGGACCGTCACGCTCGCCAAACGGCAGGTATGATGTCATCGATTTCATGGGGTGTACACATGGATATCAGTGAGACGTTTATTCATGAGTCCGTCTTCTCAGAATGAAAACTTTGGTTTATTAAATACTTTTTGTGGTAAAAGTTGTTCTGAAGCAATGCATTGTGGTCTATGCTCGCCGATCAGTGGGGATGCATAACGCTGGTTTTTCAGAGACTTCTGGGAAATTTCTAGCGTTCTGTGTTTGGTGCTTGTATACTGGGACAACACTGGGAAACGTGTCGTCATGGTAACGGTGATGTTCTTATGCAGCAGGCGGGCCCTGTCTGATCATAAACCCCCCCCCCCCCCATCTGCATGAAGGCTGCACGTGGACGCGCAGCAGGAGCCCGTCCCGGTTCTGTTCTGAACCCGAAGCGTGGTTCTGTGAGGGGTTCTGTCTGAACAGCAGTGAAGGACACCGCTGTGGACCGGAAGCGCGTGTCTTTGCAGGCCTCGGCCACACGGGGGCGCCGTGACATCGCTGCTGCTTCGTCTTTCACTGCCCGCGAGGGGTCTAGACTGCGCATGCGCACGAGCTTTCGTAGGTGTTGAGGGTCCAGTTTAAGTTCAATGAAGACGGAACCAGATTTCAATGCAGCTCCAGGTTGTAGAGAAACAGATCACCGGCATTAACGATCCCGATCGGTTTCTGGTTCCGGTAAATTTAAAGTAAACAATTCAACCCCTAAAAGTGAAGTCAGGACGTTTGGAACGACGGAACCAGCAGCCGAACTCTGGCGGGAATTCATCCGCTGGTCGGTTCCGTCCCTTTGCCTTAAGACGCCTCTGATGGATGTTTGTGTTTTAACAACAAAAAAGACATTTCTGGCTTTAAAATAATATTTGTAGCTTCTACGGAAACCGGGATTTTTAAAAAGTATTTAAACTAACGACCGTTTTCAACGACATCAAAGAAAAACCGAAAGTGTGGCGGGAATCAGTTTAGTTTATATTATAGTCCACTTATATCAATATAGCTACACATATATCAATATGGATATAGATATCTATACGTGTGTATATATATATATACACATACAAACATATATGGATTTTTTTTTCGTTCATTTTCTTCCGTTTATTCAGTTTCGGGGTCATGCGGCTGCTGGAGCCTATCCCGGCCACTTGTGGAGGAAGGCAGGGGACACCTGGACAGGTAGCCAGTCTGCCGCAGGGTATGGCTATATAGCCTATATCTACCTCTCTCTATATATATATGTGTATAGACTTTAATATATCTTTTCATATATGTATGTGTGTGTATTTTTATCTAACATGATATATACAAACATTTATATATATAAACATATAGATATGTTTATATATAAATACGTATACATTAAAACATGTATATGTACTTATGGCAAAACAAGCTTTTTAGTTATTGTTTTTTTTCAATGTTTATTGGTAAAATAAAATATTTAATTTTATTGTTTGATATTAATCTCCATAAAATATATATTTTTTAATAATAGTGTAGTTAAATAAACTACATGATGGTCGCATTTAATAGGCCTTTTTAAATGAATTCATGTCAAGAATCATGAACTTAATTTACTTACATTATTATTATTATCTTCTTATGTGTTTATTTTATATTTATTATTATTATATTCATTATTATTGTTATAATAATAAATCGTTATATTGATGATGAATATTGTTAAAGAATTCATCCAATAATCTGGATCTTTTCAGCTAAACTTCGTTTGTTTCTTGGATTTTGTTTCTGTCATAAATTCGCTCCTTTCTGCTCCTCAGTTAAAGTTCTAGAATAAAAGGTTCTGGTTCTGTTGGGGTGATCTTCTGTGGATCACGTTTCCGTTGTGAAACTTTCTGGATACATTTTCGGATCAACTTCATCTTTTTCTGTTCGTGGTACCTGACCCCCCCCCCCCTCCTCAAATCAGAACCGGGCCTTGAGCCAATCAGCATGAGCCCTTTCCGCTGGATGGGCAACGTCACGATCCGTCGGTCCAATCCTTCCGCAGACTCTCCCCGCCTCCTCCACCCCCCCAATTCTGCGCGTCCCTCCCTGAAAGTTTGGACCCGCAGCCCGGACTCGTCTTTAGGACCCGGCGCAGGCTGCAGGACGGATCAGAACGCGGCCCGGACCGGAGCCGGACCTGGACCCGGTCTGTCAGCGGAGCCTTTCGGAACCTGCGGGGATGTTCGGCCCGGAGCGCCGGCCGCGGTAGTGTCCCCCCCTCCCGTGATGTTAGCTGTGGGTCCGATGGACGGGTCCCGACAGAGCGCCTTCCTCCTCAGCAGCCCCCCCCTGGCCGCTCTGCACAGCATGGCGGAGATGAAGACCCCCCTGTACCCGGCCTACCCGCTGTCCTCCCCCGGACCCGCCTCCTCCACCTCCCCGGCCACCACCTCCCCGAACCCCGGCGGCATGGCGGCGTCCTCCCCCAGCATCAAGAGCTCCTCCTCGCTGTCGTCCGGCCTCGGCTCCCCCCAGCAGTGCTCCTCCGCCACCCCCCACGGCATCAACGACATCCTCAACCGGCCGTCCGCCGGTGGCGCCGCCGCCCCTGCGGCGGGGATCCTGTCGGGACTGCCCCGGTTCAGCAGCCTCAGCCCTCCGCCCCCCCCCGGACTGTACTTCAGCCCTGGAGCGGCGGCGGTGGCGGTGGCCCGGTACCCAAAGCCGCTGGCGGAGTTGCCGGGCCGAACCCCGATCTTCTGGCCGGGAGTCATGCAGAGTCCGCACTGGCGGGACGCCCGGTTCGCGTGCTCCCCCCGTAAGTGTGCCCCCCTCCCCAGAGAGTAGACGCGGGAATTCCCGGTGTTAGAATGATGTGAGAAATGTGGAGTTCTGTCTGAAAGCGTGCCGGTTCTGTTGGCTTGCAGATCAGAACTCGGTTCTGCTGGACAAGGACGGGAAGCGGAAGCACACGCGGCCCACCTTCTCGGGACAGCAGATCTTCGCGCTGGAAAAGACGTTCGAGCAGACCAAGTACCTCGCGGGGCCCGAGCGCGCGCGCCTGGCGTACTCCCTGGGGATGACGGAGAGCCAGGTGAAGGTGAGCCCCGACACGCGCACACGCCACGAGCACGCAATTAACCAACAACAACAAAATGACCTCGTCAAGATTTTTTTCTAAAAACATCCGCGCGCGCTTTTTAAGCATTATTTAAATAATTAAATGCTCAAATAAAAATGTCAATGATTTACAAATATTGTTTTTTTTAATTTAAACTGAAAGAATTAGTTTATAATTAATACATTTGGTTTATTTTATTTTTTGGGTTTTTTTTTAATTATTGTTTCCTCTCCTCACGCACGTGCGCGTTAAACTGATCCAGATTCTGTTCAGTATAAACGCCTGAGGTTCTGACGCGTGCGTGTGTCCGTGTCAGGTGTGGTTCCAGAACCGGAGGACCAAGTGGCGGAAGAAGCACGCGGCGGAGATGGCCTCGGCCAAGAAGAAGCAGGACTCTGAGACGGAGCGGCTGAAGGGCGCGTCCGAGCACGAGCACGAGCACGAGGACGAGGACGAGGACTACAACAAGCCTCTGGACCCGAACTCGGACGACGAGAAGATCACGCAGCTGCTGAGGAAGCACAAACCGGGGCCCGCGCTGCACGCGCTCACGTCGGAGACAGACAGCTCGTGAGACGCGGGAGTTCTCACTCTTGTTTTTTCACTGACTCCACGGTCCGAACCCGGACCGGTTCCGACACCGAAGCCGCCACTTTCCTGTAAATACGAACTCTGCGGTCCGTGAACGCAGCACGCCTCGGTTCTCGCGTGCGCGGAGGCACGCGCAGCTTCATGTAAAGCACTTTTATTTAATAAAACCCCGAAGTTGATTCTTTTCATGTTTTTGGTTTGTTTTTTTTTAACACAAATCTGTTTCTTTCGGTTCCGATCCAAACGGAACACCGGCGGAGAACCGATCCAGTTTTTCCTGAAAAATGTGATTGTCGGAGTTTTAATTTAAGGCCAGACGGTTCTGGTGGTTCCGCTCTGCGCGCCAGCAGCTTTGCTGGATTGGATCAGTTGTTTAGAACCGGAACACGTTTTTACCAAAACCTGTGAAAATATAAATTGTGCAAAAACAAAATTACTATTTTTTCCTTTAACAGTTTCTGTTTTAGCCTGTTATGGGTTCTAGATGAGGAGCTGAGGGTTCTAGACCCACGGAACCGATTCTGCCGGTTCACCGTGCACGTGAAAGCAAACCGGGAAATGTCCCGGAAGATTTTAACCTGAAACATTTTTCATCCTTGGGCTCAAAGTCACGCGGCGGATGTTCTGATAATATTTGACTCCGACTTCGTTTTTTCCGGAATCCGTTTTTCCTCACAGAGAAGGGGGGTCTAAGGGGGGGGGGCAGTTTAGTTTAGTCGGTTTGTTAGTTCATTTTAGTATTTTCTCTTTTGAATTCCACGAATTTATGATCCTTTTGATTTTATGTTACACTTATTTAATTACCGATAAGAAGCCCATTGAGACGACTGTTGTTGTTTATTTGGGCTTTATAAGTAAAATGGAATTCAATTGAATTAAATTGAAATAAGAGGCAAATGTATTATTATTATTATATTATTATCATTATTATTATGAGTATTATTATTATTATTGTTATTATCATTACTATTATTAATTATTATTTTTATTACAACGGTTATTTTTAGCTCTGTAAGAGTAAAGATGATATTTATGTTCTTTGTTTTTTGTTGATGATCGGAACTAAATTCATCATTTCACACAAAAACATGCCGTTCTTCTGTGAGGAAGGCGCTCGTGCGCCCGGTCACGCGCGCTTAAATGTTTTTTTTTTTTTTTTGGTTAGTTAGGGATATTTGTTATTACTTTCCTTTGTCGTGTATTTGATGACCGGTTGAAGGAAATTGTGCGTCCAAAGCTCGGAGCCGCGCGGGTTTGTCCGCGCGCTCTGGAGATCAGATTTCATCCTCGTGAAATCCAAGGAGGAATCTGTGGATTGAGTTCTTCGTGACACATTTTTAAACAAGTAAAACCGAAATCCAAATCCTTTTAAATGTCAGAATTTTACCTCCATTAAATTAATCGTGTTCGCCCCCCCCCGCCCCCCTCCGGCCCGCGCGCTCCCTGTGGATTATGCGGTTTCTGAGTCCAGCAGCCGCGCAAACGAAAGATCTTCCTCATCCTCAGAAAGCAGACTGATTCCAACCTCTGTCTTTTCTGGATCCAAAGTCCTCCTCTTCATCCTCTTCATCCTCACGCAGACACAAGCAGCTGCAGCTGCAGATGAAGGTCGTGAAAGTTCAGGACAGAAGAACAGACTCTGATGTGAGGAGCAGCAGCTTCGTCCTCCCCCACCTCCTCATCTTTTATTTCAATAAACTTCATTAATATCAAAAAGGAATTTTCACACAAAAACAACAAAAAGAATCCAGAGGAAACCTGAAATCCAGATGTGCTTTGATCCGTGTTCCTCAGTTCAGCAGAAGAACTTTCTTTGTTTTTTACTTCAAAATCCAAACAGGCAGAACCTTAAAAAACTCTGGAATCAGCAGAATCTGAGATTCTGATAGCCACAGTCAACCCTCATCATCAAGCCTCCACCTCTGTGCTCCACAGCTGCTGAAACTCTGGCTCACCTCTATTGGTGTCATGAGGTCAGCCGAAGGCCCCCAGAGTTCCAGGCGGTGGGGGGTGGGGTCACATGTTTCTGTGTAGTCGGATAATAAAGAGGATCCGGACTTTACGCCTCCGTCTGCTTCCTCCTGCAGCTTCACACGCTGGTTCTTAAGTTTTTTTTAGATTTTTTGTTTTTTTATTTTTCATGTTTTTTCTCTGTTTTCCCTAATTTTCTCCAGTTCAACTTTAGATCCTCAAAGACTCTGAATGTTCTGTCGCAGATCTCTGAAAATGTGGAGGCTGTTGCTGCTCCACCTGTTTCTGCTCCACCTGTTTCTGCTCCACCTGTTTCTGCTCCACCTGTTGCTGTTCCACCTGTTGCTGCTCCACCTGTTGCTGCTCCACCTGTTGCTGTTCCACCTGTTTCTGCTCCACCTGTTGCTGCTCCACCTGTTTCTGCTCCACCTGTTGCTGCTCCACCTGTTTCTGCTCCACCTGTTTCTGCTCAACCTGTTGCTGCTCCACCTGTTTCTGCTCCACCTGTTTCTGCTCCACCTGTTGCTGCTCCACCTGTTTCTGCTCCACCTGTTTCTGCTCCACCTGTTGCTGCTCCACCTGTTGCTGCTCCACCTGTTTCTGCTCCACCTGTTGCTGCTCCACCTGTTTCTGCTCCACCTGTTTCTGCTCCACCTGTTGCTGCTCCACCTGTTGCTGCTCCACCTGTTTCTGCTCCACCTGTTTCTGCTCCACCTGTTTCTGCTCCACCTGTTTCTGCTCCACCTGTTGCTGCTCCACCTGTTTCTGCTCCACCTGTTGCTGCTCCACCTGTTAATGCTCCACCTGTTTCTGCTCCACCTGTTGCTGCTCCACCTGTTTCTGCTCCACCTGTTTCTGCTCCACCTGTTGCTGCTCCACCTGTTTCTGCTCCACCTGTTTCTGCTCCACCTGTTGCTGCTCCACCTGTTTCTGCTCCACCTGTTTTTGCTCCACCTGTTGCTGCTCCACCTGTTTCTGCTCCACCTGTTTCTGCTCCACCTGTTGCTGCTCCACCTGTTTCTGCTCCACCTGTTTCTGCTCCACCTGTTGCTGCTCCACCTGTTTCTGCTCCACCTGTTTCTGCTCCACCTGTTTCTGCTCCACCTGTTTCTGCTCCACCTGTTGCTGCTCCACCTGTTAATGCTCCACCTGTTTCTGCTCCACCTGTTGCTGCTCCACCTGTTTCTGCTCCACCTGTTGCTGCTCCACCTGTTGCTGTTCCACCTGTTTCTGCTCCACCTGTTGCTGTTCCACCTGTTTCTGCTCCACCTGTTGCTGTTCCACCTGTTGCTGCTCCACCTGTTGCGTCTGGTCTCCACCTGTTGTCTCTCTTCTTCCCCCTCCTCCTGCCTGGATCCTCGGCCTCTGAAGAGCTCATGGATGGGCTCTCGGGTGGTGCTGCTCTGCAGCAGATTAGCACAGGAACACGTGTCGGGCGCCCACGCCTCCCACAGACATGAGTGGGGGTGTTATCTCCCGCCTGCAGGCTGCGATAAGGAGTGTCTGGGGACGAGGAGCTGCTCCTGGTCACGGATGAGAGGGAACATTGTTCCGCGGGCGGCAGAACACGTGCAGGTTAATTGTTCTGATGCTGAGGATCATTACCTGGATCCTCTGAGGAGGGGCTCACCTGTCAGCCTGGGGGTGGGATCGAGACGGGAGTCAGCCAGAGTTCCTGGTTCCGGTTTGAGTCCAGAGGACCTGCTTTAACTGGGAACGTTATCCTGAATTAACTCC
The DNA here is from genome assembly GCF_053564925.1 of Oryzias latipes. Taxonomy (NCBI): domain Eukaryota; kingdom Metazoa; phylum Chordata; class Actinopteri; order Beloniformes; family Adrianichthyidae; genus Oryzias; species Oryzias latipes. The sequence goes on along the minus strand of NC_136248.1, from coordinate 32,623,363 downwards.
TTTTACGGTCATCATCCTGCATTTGCAGCTTCCAGCAGTAGGTGGCAGCACCAATTCCTTGTTTTAGCAGGAACTGGCTTAGCATTCGACCACATAACTCCATTCAGGGTCACTGTGTTGCTGGGGCCTATCCCTGCTGTTGTTGGGTGAGTGAGGGGGTTACAGATGAACATCCCAGAACCCCAGCGAGTTGAGTTTTGGTTCTGGTTCCAGATTGGCGCTTACACCTCAGCTGCTTTTTGTTGGAACATGTTCTGGACTCTGCTGGTCCTGGTTCAGGTTTCTGTGCCCTTTAGCTGAATTTATGTGGTTGTTTTGTTTCCTGAATAAAAAATTTGGTTCCTTCTGCTCTGGTCTCCTGTGTTTGGTTCATGTTCCTGCATGAGAACCCACTCCAAGGACAAACAACTCTCATTTCCTCATTAACCCTTGTTCTATCCTAGGCACTTTAACGTTGGGAGTGGGGTCATCTAGACCCACTAGACAGTGCTCTGAACCTTTTTTCTTCAATGATTTGTGATCTTCACTGGTGTCCATGGATTACATGAAATCTTTCCACCTTTATCCACCTTTGTCATGGTAGGGAGAACATGTCAATGGAACGGGGGGGGGGGGGGGGGGGGGTCATCTAAGATAGCACAAGGGTTAATGTTCTGCTCCGATCGTCTTCTGATGTTTTTTACCGATGATGACGCCGTTTTCAGCCTAAATCCAACCTGTGTGTCGCTTTCTATGATATCAGTTCATCAGAAATTCGCCTCTGAGATGTGGGCGGGACTGTTGGCGTGGCTCACCCCCGCCCCCCTTCCTGTCACTGACAGCCAGAGAAAGGAGCCCCCCCCATGTATTTTCTACGTCCCAAACATGATCTTTGTCAAACGGCAAAGAAAACTCAGAAATGCACTTTTAATCTGAAATTCTTTTATAAATGGCTCCTCTCTGCTCCTGCTCCTACACTTGACTGTGAACCCCCCCTCTGGCTCGCCTGGCGCCACCAGCAACCCCCCGCCCCCCAACTCCATCTGGATGAAGCTCGTCTGCTGGACTATTCAAACATGTAGTTGTAGAGTTGGATAAGCTAATTCTCTCTGAGAGTTCTGGTACATCTGTCCGTCCTGGGGGAGGACCCCTCCTTCATGTGGACCCCCCTGAGTTTTTTTGGGAGTTTTTCCTCACAGAGAAGGAGAGTCTGTGGGCAGAGATGTTAGTTTAGTTTAGTCTGTTTCTCTTTTTGAATTCTACGTTTTCATGATTTGATGGTTGTCACCATATGAAGCCATTGAGACGACGGTTGTTGTGACTTTGGACTACATAAATAAAACTGAATAGAACTTCATAAATGTCCTCCATCATCAGAAAAAAGCCACAACAATGTCTTAAAAACACCGGAAACATTTTTCCTTGGTGCTTTTTAATTCAGTTTTTTTTAACACAGGAACGCCACCATGATGCCTCCATGACACCGGAACGCCACCCTGATGCCGGAACGCCACTGTGACGCCTCAGTGACACATCCATGATGCCAGAACGCCACCCTGACGCCTCCATGACGCCAGAACGCCACCCTGACGCCTCCATGACGCCAGAACGCCACCCTGACGCCTCCATGACGCCAGAGCGCCACCATGACACTGGAACGCCACCCTGACGCCACCGTGACGCCTCAGTGACGCATCCGTGACGCCTCCATGACGGTGGAATGCCACCGTGACACCTCAATGATGTCAAAACGCCACAGTGACGTCTCTGTGAAGCCTCCATAACGCCTCCATGATGCCGGGTTGCCTCCGTGACGCCTTCCTGACACCTCCATGACGGCGAAACGCCACCGTGACGCCACCATGACACCTCCATGACACCGAAACGCCACCGTGACGCCACCGTAATGCCAGAACACTTTCATTCGTTCATGATAAAGCTGTGGAATGTCATTCCAGTAAAAACACAGACAGCTGTTAGTTTTGGGGGCGGGCTTTCACACGTATCCAGAAGTGGGAGGAGCCAGCTCTCCTGCAGCGCGGCACAGCAGGACCAAGGCTTCATGGAGAGGCCCCACCCTCCCTGAAGGAGCTGGCGAGCAGGCCGGGGGGGGGGGGTTCGGGCTAAGTAATGACAGTGTGAGCGGCCTCGGCAGACGGCAGCGGTAAAAAGCCTGCCCCCGTCACCTGAGTCTTTTGTTGGGGCTTTTATTAGCAGTAGCGGCGCTGGAATAACCTGTTAACACCAATCATAGAGCAGCAATAATAACCTCCTCCATCATATTTTAAAAGTCACGTCAAGCCGGCGCCGGTAATTCATCTCTATGCAAATCTGCGGCTGTCAGCCATTAGAGGCTTTCATTAAAACGCTCTGCTGCTGCTCGCTAATAAAACACGCCGCCGCCGCACAAGAATTATGGCGGCGATTAGGCCGACATGTGGACGGAAAATAAAAACCAACAGATAAAGTGGAGGGGTCAGGCTGGGGGGGGGGGGGGGGACACTTAGCAGAGGCGGCAAGAGATGGAGGAATCAGGGCCGGATCACTGTTTCTTGTGGGCGGGGCTCTCTGGGCCCCCCCGGCAGCATTTTGCCCCCCGGCAGCGTCCCACAGCCTCATAACGGCCGGAGAACAAACTGCATTTCTGGAATGAAATCAGTGGAGATTCCAGGACGACATCTGGATCCACGCAGGTCATCTTCACGTCACACGCTGGAACCAGCAGAGTTCTGCTCACGGAGGTTCTGACCTGGTGAAGGTTCTGGGTCACATTCATGTTCAGGTGCTGCTCAGGGTTCTGATGCTTCTTGTTTCCTTCTCCTCATGAAGAAGGTTCTGCTGCTCTGGAACCGGATCTCCACTGGACCCTCAAGTCTGGATCACCGTTTACAAAAATGCAGATCAGAACATTTTCTCAGAGATTCAGAACCAGCAGACGTCCATGACGCGTCTCACCTGTGCAGCCTTCAGGCGGCGGGACGCCGGCGCCATCTCACCGGGCTGCAGGCCTGTGGGGGAGGGGGGTCTCTGGTCCACCGAGTCCTGATCTTCTGCTTTTTCCCAAAGCTGGTGATGTTCTGGTTCTGCTCTGTAATGGACTCATTAATCCGTGGCGGGTCATTAGGTTCCTCGCCGCTCTCTGACAAACGCAGCCACTGAGTGATGAACAATGTTCTTCCTCCTCGTCTTCCTCGTCCTGCGAAGGCACGGCGTGATGAAGAGGAGCGTCCCGTCACATTACCCAGATGTGTTTGCGGGTTCGCCGCCAGTCCATCACCGGTGGGATGATGAGATCGGGGGAACAGAACCCCTCCCCCAGTGATGGAGGAGCGGCTCACCTGCATCGATCACCTGATCCCTCTGACTGGATCTTCAGCACCAAGTCCAGAAGGAGCAGCAGAACCACACGGAGACCAGAAGGCCGTCCTGCAGCAGCCGGACCAGAACCTCCTGGGTTTGAATGTGGGTTTGGGTCAGAAAAAGAGCTGGTTTCACGCTGATCCAGCACTATGAGGTTTTTACCAAATCATCAGGAACCAGAACTGTCAGGACAGAAAAACAGTTTTTTGGGTTTGAACCCTCAGAAGGCGGTTCTGCCACATGGGGTTGGATTGCTTGGGTTCTGGGAGTTCTGATCTGGTTTTTGGAGTGAACCTTCGAGCATTTCTACCCCAGAGGGAAGGAGGAAGCGGCCCTGCTGGTGTTCTGGTCCGGGTCAGAGGTCATCTGTGTGACAGAAGATATTGATGTTTAGATTGGATTGTTCTTTGTGTCTCTCTGTCCCCTGTGACCTTGCCGTCCCCTTCAGCCGCGGGCTCGGTCCGGTCCGGCCGCTGTTTGGTCAATCGACTGGCCGCCGCTCTGCGGGGATGGGCTTCGTTTTATTGTCAGACGCTGACGCGGCTCTTCCCGCTCTAACAGCTCGAGGTTTCAGACGAGGCGTTACTGAGGCTCGTAAAGTCAAACAGAGCCGCATAAAACCAACAGACAGACGGGGGGGGGCACGTGTTCACAGGGGGGCTTTTAGTGACTGACCACACCAGTAAACAGTCACCCCCATCCTCTTCATCCTCCTCATCCTCTCCATGGAGTACTAGGTCCGGTTCTGGTTCTGTGTCAGTATGTACAGAGGAGAGAGATGGAGAAAATGTCAAGTTGCCATAGCAACTCATGCTCTGAACATAACTTAGTCTGGAGCAGGTTTAGTTGAAGGTTAGTTTGTTTTCAGAGAGGTGAAGCAGCATGGCGTGTCCATTTGAAGATGATTTAGTGGATGAAGAAGCTCAGATAATACTTTTTCCACCGTGAGAGGCTGATAAGACCACATATGGATGTTGGAAAGAGAAACTTTATACTTTGATCTAACTTCATTATTTGCTTCAGTTAAGATAATTAAATATCATCAGCTTAAAGCTTAAAAATAACACGTAGTTTTCATACAGTTATTTTACTTACATTCAAATTAATTCAATGAAGTAGGTGTAACTTTGGTGCTGCTGTTAGATCGGCACCGCAAGGGATTGTGGGATACCATTCTCTTTGCCTGTCTGGACGGATTTGGGTTTAAGTGTGGCTTTTTGACCAAATGTGTTTAGTTGTTTAGCTGTTTTACTGTGTTTCACTGAATTATTTGTCCTGTTATGTTTAATACTTTCTGCACCATGAGTGAGAGGGCGGAAGAGGAAGATGAGGATAGATAGCTTCACTACTAGTTAGCAGTGTTCTGTTAAAGTTGGAGAAATGGTAAATGACTATGTTTCATGTTGTGAATCCATTTTGTTTTATTTATTTTATTGTTATAAAAATGAGAATACCTGCAGGCTCAAACAGAAATATGAGAGTTCAAGAATTACAATAAATAAAGATGAAAGACATTTATTTGAATTGGAGTAAAATGACATTTAGTGAAATAAATATGTAAACTTGAGTTGTAAAAACAATTATTGAAACAGGATAGATGTAAGAAATTATGTTGAAAAAAATTTACTCAATTACTTGTTACCAATCTATCTATCTATCTATCTATCTATCTATCTATCTATCTATCTATCTATCTATCTATCTATCTATCTATCTATCTATCTATCTATCTATCTATCTATCTATCTATCTATCTATCTATCTATCTATCTATCTATCTATCTATCTATCTATCTATCTATCTATCTATCTATCTATCTATCTATCTATCTATCTATCTATCTATCTATCTATCTATCTATCTATCTATCTATATATATATATAAACTCGTGCGTTTACTTTGTCCGTTCTTTTTCTCCAAGCAGAAACTCTTTCTTTTGCTGATGATGCAGCCGTGTTACTTTATTGATGGTCGTATAATTTTCATACGGCGTCATTTAAATCTCAGACTCCGTCTCACTGAAGTGTAGCGCTTTCTTTTTTTCTCCACGCGTTTCCATGGTGACTCCGGAAATCGGTGATCCATTGAGAATGTCTTTATGTACCTGCTGTGCACGTGCATTAACCCAGGGTTACCAAGGGGAGCGTAATTACGCTAACTCATATCCGGTCTGTTGGAACCGACATACCCAGAGTAAGCAAGTTCAGGTGGATTTCAGCCAGAGTTCAGGGTTAAAGTCAGGGGAGTTTAAACATGCTTCCTGGAATACCCCCATGGGGGTGGGGGGGTGGGGGGTGGGGGACTGGAGGTGGGGTAAATCTTTGTTCACCAAACATTGGTTGGACGTGCTGGAACAGTTCCACGCCTTGATGCGGGTCACATGAGGCCCGTGGCGGTCTCATGTGACCCGCATCCTGCAGCTCTGGATCGGGTCCAGCTTGATGGATTTTCCCTGGAAGTTTTCTGCTCCTCTGGTTCAGACTGCAGGTTTCAAGCATGAAGCATTTGGATGTCTTCATGGGCAGCAAACTAGCAGGAGCAGCTTCTGCAGAGTCCAGCTCCTCAGACACGTGACTGTGCAGAGCGTCCGTCCTCCTGGATTCTGCTGTCGGGGATCAGTCCTGTGATGATCAGGAACGTCCACCTCCCGACATCAAACTGTCACGAAGCTTCTATTTTGGAAGATTGGGTTCCTGCAGCAGAATCTTCGCTGGTTCTGTTCTCTCCAGGTTCTGAAGGTTCTCCTCAGAGCTCATCGGAACACAAGCGTTTGTGCAGCTCTGATGACGTCTTGAATCCTGTGATTCTGGGTTTTGACAGAAGAACAGATGAAGATGCTGCTGATCCTCGGTTCTGGAAGACCTGCCGTCTGGTTGGCTCAGGTGTTTCCTCCTGCAGGCGGTCCGTGATGCGGTTCCAGTTCTGCTGCAGCTCTCTGCCTCAAACCTTCATGTTCTTCTCCAAAGTGACGCCTGTCAGACGTCCGTCTGTGAGCTTCAGAGGAGGCGCCGCACCTTAAGGTGACACTTTCCATTCAGGTGAAGGGCAGAGGAAAACCGACGTAACCCAAATAACTGGGCCTAGGCCCGCTCCGGTCCAAAGCCAACCCCAGAACCAGAGCCCGCTCCGGTCTCCAGGTTCTCGCCTGTGGATCCCCGTCAGAGCTGAAGCTTTGAGGCCACATCTGAGCAGACGGTTCATTCGTCATCTGACCACTGCGCACGTGCGTGCACACTCATGCGGTCCCTCCTGGGGAGCCCCGCCCCTCATCAGCAGAGACTCCTGAAGCTGGTGGAGCATCAATCACAGGAGGGATCCGTTCTCCCCTCCGCTTTGTTCTGAGTGTCGGCTCCAAACACAAAGATGGATCCTTGTGGCAAAATCGATGGGGGGGGGGGGGGGGGGTCTACGGGGGGGTCAACAGTATGGATCTGCTTGGATTGAGGCAGCGACCGCCGCCGCACCCGGCGGGGAAGTCTTTCTGTCAATCAGTGAGTGACACACTTTCAGCATCTTGACTCGTCCAACAGCATCCATCCTCTGAGACGGCCCCCGCCCTCCTCCTCAGGGAGAAGCGTGGGCTCTGACCCCGACCCACAGCAAAGACGTGGTTTCTGCGGCGCTCTTCCTGCCGCCGGCTGTTTGATGAAGCTCAGATTGATCGCGCTGCTCGTCTTCATCGATTCTGCCGCCTGCTGCTCGGCTGTCAGGACTGCAGAGAAAAACAAGACAAAAATGCTCTGATGTCATTTGGATTCATTCTTCTGTGGATGACGAGGAGGAGGAAAGTTTTTCTTCATCTCTTTATTTGCTCATCAAGCAGGCGCCCTCAGTGGGCGGAGCCTCAGAGCGACCTGCATCCTGATTCCAGTGGGCGTCATGAATCCGTCCTCTGCAGTCAAATTAACAGATCTAGATCACCACGAAACCCAGAAACTCAGAACTTTGGAAAAAGGAGCCAAGACTCCATTCATGATGTCATCACATCCGCCAGCTGAGAAGGACTGTGGTGCAGCGGTAGGGCGCCTGACCTCTGAGCAAACAGATTGCAGGTTCGATTCCTACCCATGTGTCACTACAGTGCTGACCCCCCCCCCCCCCCCCAACCACCACCACCCTGCTTGGTGGAAGACTTTGGAGGAGGGTAGATGTTTTTACCTTCATGCTGATCAGAAAAACCTGCAAAATAAAAACTAAACTCAGCTCTAAACAGAGTCTGTTAGTAATTGGTCACTTTTGAAACCAACCTGTGAGTTTTAAAGACTTTACTCTGATTCCCATCAGTTTAAGGATCTCTTCTCCAGAAAACTGCAGGTCTTTTATGTCAGATCTTCCACAGATTGTTTCTAAAGATTTCGTTGATTCCTTTGTCTGCGTTCATGGTTCCACTGCGGTTCAGAACTGATGGTTGCTTTTCATTCAGGGGCTGGTTTTTAATTGAAAGGAGTTCTCCTGGACCCGGTTCGGGGCAGGAAGCTGGAGGTGACTGTGGAGGCGGAGCTTCCTGTTTAGTGGGAGGCGTCGCTCCTCTGAGCTGCAGGTGGATCCAGGCATCCTTCAATTCCCTGAACTGTAGCAGGGGAGGGGGGCAGGCCTCCTCATACATAATTAATGAAATCATTTCAGCCTCACTATTGACTAAACAAACGCATCATTCAGGGGGGGCTGGAGTCAATAGACCCGGAAACGTTTAATCATGTTGGAAGTAATGACTACTGTTCCCATAATGCCACGGTGATTTCAGCTGCTGATGTGGATTAATGCGCTGTCAGAGATGGGGGGGGGCTGTCAGAAAATGCAGTGGATATTCGCTGCTTTGTTTATCGGCGCCAAACGCGCGCGTGAACATGTGGAGGCTGTCCTCCCGCCTTTTCATCCGCTGCCTAAATGGGTCTGGGGATGGAGAGTCACTCTATCCGCCCCCTCCTGCCCGACACGGAACCCATTTAGAGCCGCCGCCGAGGAGACAGCCGTCTGTCACCTCAGACAGCGCTCAAATCGACTCTTCACGCGCCGCAGCCCCCACGTCCACAGGCGGGGGGTGGGGCGCTCACAGCCCCCCCGCCCGCATCTGGATCTGCAGCATCAGCACCGCGTCTGCAGACGAACGGAGATCTGGAGCTGCAGCTCTGCATCATGTAGATCTAGAGCTGCAGCTCTGCATCATGTAGATCTAGATCTGCAGATCTGCATCATGTAGATCTAGAGCTGCAGATCTGCATCATGTAGATCTGACAGACATCGATTCACAGACGTCTCCTCCACATAAACCGGTAGTCTTTTAGACGTCTACGAGAGAACTTTTAAAAACATTTCTGAGAGGAGCACATGGTGTTTCAGGAAGGTTCAGCTCTGAGGTTCAAAGGAGCATCAGGGCAGGTATTTGTTTAAGCTCAGTGGAGAAAAAGGCCTCAGGCTTCAGTTTAACTGTGGTTAATGTTAATCCACTACCCCCACCCGCAGACATCATGACATCATCAGGAAGACGTCCGACTCAAACGGCGTCCAACTGTTGAAAGAACCTGGATCCGACCTGATTTCATCCATGTAGGCAGGAAGCTGATGTTGGCTGAAGGCCGGCGGCCTCGTCTCCCTGACAGAACCGGGTCATCCAGGTCGTTCTGGCTCCGTGGGAACCGGCAGAGCTGTTGCTGATAAGAGGTAATGATTGGCCTCATGGTCTGCAAAGCGCTCGCTCAATCAGCCGGCGAGTGAAGGAGCTGCAGATAAAGACAGGAACACTAGCTTTCTGTCAGCATCTTCAGCAGCTGCACGCTTCCCCACAGGTATGCCGGGGGCGGCCGCGTGGGCGGGTCACTTCAAATACATAACATGTCTCTTCAGCCCCATATTGATGGTCAGGAATTCATAGATGAATTACAACCAAAACAGAGAAAACAGGAAATGAACCCGAATGACGGTCAGAGCCCGACCAGAATTTAACCAAACTGCAGAGATAACAAACACAAGGTTGTGGCTGCATAGCTGCGTAGCTGCATATCTGCGTAGCTGTGTGGCTGCATGTCTGTGTGTCTGCATAGCTGCATGTCTGTGTAGCTGCGTGTCTGCATAGCTGCATGTCTGCGTAGCTACATGGCTGCCCAGCTGCGTGGCTGCATAGCTGCATGTCTGCGTTGCTGCGTGTCTACGTAGCTGCGTGGCTGCATAGCTGTGCAGCTGCATGTCTGCATGTCTGCATAGCTGCATGTCTGCGTAGCTGCGTGGCTGCATAGCTGCAGAGCTTCATAGCTGCATGTCTGCCTGTCTGCATAGCTGCATGTCTGCGTGGCTGCATAGTTGCATGTCTGCCTGTCTGCGTAGCTGCATGTCTGCGTAGCTTCATTGCTGCATTTCTGCCTGTCTGCATGTCTGCCTGTCTGCGTGGCTGCATAGCTGCATGTCTGCCTGTCTGCATAGCTGCATGTCTGCGTAGCTTCATAGGTGCATTTCTGCCTGTCTGCGTAGCTGCATAGCTGCATGTCTGCCTGTCTGCATAGCTGCATGTCTGCGTAGCTTCATAGCTGCATGTCTGCCTGTCTGCATGTCTGCGTAGCTTCATAGCTGCATGTCTGCGTAGCTGCATAGCTGCATGTCTGCATAGCTGCATGTCTGCCTGTCTGCATAGCTGCATGTCTGCGTAGCTTCATAGCTGCATGTCTGCCTGTCTGCATGTCTGTGTAGCTTCATAGCTGCATGTCTGCGTAGCTGCATAGCTGCATGTCTGCATAGCTGCATGTCTGCGTAGCTTCATAGCTGCATGTCTGCGTAGCTGTATGTCTGCATAGCTGCATGTCTGCGTAGCTTCATAGCTGCATGTCTGCCTGTCTGCGTAGCTTCATAGCTGCATAGCTGTGCAGCTGCATGTCTGCCTGGCTGCATAGCTGCATGTCTGCATGTCTGCGTAGCTTCATAGCTGCATGTCTGCGTAGCTGCATAGCTGCATGTCTGCATAGCTGCATGTCTGCGTGGCTGCATAGTTGCATGTATGCCTGTCTGCGTAGCTCCATGTCTGCGTAGCTTCATAGCTGCATTTCTGCCTGTCTGCATAGCTGCCTGTCTGCATAGCTGCATGTCTGCGTAGCTTCATAGCTGCATTTCTGCCTGTCTGCGTAGCTGCATAGCTGCATGTCTGCCTGTCTGCGTAGCTGCATGTCTGCGTAGCTTCATAGCTGCATCTCTGCCTGTCTGCCTTTCTGCATAGCTGCATGTCTGCGTAACTTCATAACTAGCTGCATGTATGCCTGTATGCATAGCTGCATGTCTGCGTAGCTTCATAGCTGCATGTCTGCATGTCTGCGTAGCTTCATAGCTGCATGTCTGCGTAGCTGCATAGCTGCATGTCTGCATAGCTGCATGTCTGCCTGTCTGCGTAGCTGCATGTCTGCCTGTCTGCGTAGCTGCATGTCTGCGTAGCTTCATAGCTGCATCTCTGCCTGTCTGCCTTTCTGCATAGCTGCATGTCTGCGTAACTTCATAACTAGCTGCATGTATGCCTGTATGCATAGCTGCATGTCTGCGTAGCTTCATAGCTGCATGTCTGCCTGTCTGCATGTCTGCGTAGCTTCATAGCTGCATGTCTGCGTAGCTGCAAAGCTGCATAGCTGCATGTCTGCATAGCTGCATGTCTGCGTAGCTTCATAGCTGCATGTCTGCGTAGCTGCATGTCTGCATAGCTGCATGTCTGCGTAGCTTCATAGCTGCATGTCTGCCTGTCTGCGTAGCTTCATAGCTGCATGTCTGCGTAGCTGCATAGCTGCGTGTCTGCGTAGCTGCATGTTTGCTAGCTGTGTGGCTGTGCAGTTGCGCAGCCATGCATATCATGAACAGCAGCATTTGTTGGAGGCTTTGTGTTTTTCTTAGATTTGTCCATTTCTGACATCAAGTTATAGACGAGCAGGTTGTGTCCTTAACGGTCTCATCAAAGACTTAAACTACATCTGGTTACATTATGTTGACATTTCACAATAAAAGCACGAACATCAGCGTCAGTCTGTTGCTCTTGCTTCGAGAATGGGAGGCGGGCCTCACCTTTAGGATCAGTGGACTGATGCAGCAAAGCCTCCATCAGCTCCACATGCATCCATGAAGGACCCCCCCCCCCCCCCCCCCCCACACACACACGGCTGAAGCTGCTCAGGACAAAGTAAAGGCTTTTATTTACACCCCAAACATATCATTTGCCTCCTCTGTCCTGGGGGGGAGTTTTGCCATTTAAAGATGACGACGAGGCCACAAAGGTGGGCAACACAATAATCCATCATGGCTGGGGGGGGGGGGGGGGGTCCAGCCTTGCTGTAAATCCAATCGAGTCAGGATCACCAGCCCCCCCATCATCAGTTAGCTTTGGTCAATGGCAGGATTCATGCTTCAGAGCTGACAGCGTCCTGTTAAACACCGCCACAGCACGCCATCAGCACACCACAGCACGCCATCAGCACGCCATCAGCACGCCACAGCACGCCATCAGCACGCCTTCAGAACGCCACCGCACGCCATCAGCACGCCACAGCACGCCATCAGCACGCCATCAGCACACCACAGCATGCATTCAGCACGCCACAGCACGCCATCAGCACACCACAGCATGCCATCAGCACGCCATCAGCACGCCACAGCACGCCACAGCACGCCATCGGCACACCACAGCACGCCATCAGCACGCCATCAGCACACCACAGCATGCCATCAGCACGCCATCAGCACGCCACAGCACGCCACAGCACGCCATCGGCACACCACAGCACGCCATCAGCACGCCACAGCACGCCATCAGCACACCACAGCATGCCATCAGCACGCCATCAGCACGCCACAGCATGCCACAGCACGCCATCGGCACACCACAGCACGCCATCAGCACGCCATCAGCACACAACAGCACGCCATCAGCACGCCACAGCACGCCACAGCACGCCATCAGCACACCACAGCATGCCATCAGCACGCCATCAGCACGCCACAGCATGCCACAGCACGCCATCGGCACACCACAGCACGCCATCAGCACGCCATCAGCACACCACAGCATGCCATCAGCACGCCATCAGCACGCCACAGCACGCCACAGCACGCCATCGGCACACCACAGCACGCCATCAGCACGCCACAGCACGCCATCAGCACACCACAGCATGCCATCAGCACGCCATCAGCACGCCACAGCATGCCACAGCACGCCATCGGCACACCATCAGCACGCCATCAGCACACAACAGCACGCCATCAGCACGCCACAGCACGCCATCAGCACGCCATCAGCACACAACAGCACGCCATCAGCACGCCACAGCACGCCACAGCACGCCATCAGCACGCCATCAGCACGCCACAGCACGCCATCAGCACGCCTTCAGAACGCCACCGCACGCCATCAGCACGCCACAGCACGCCATCAGCACGCCATCAGCACGCCATCAGCACGCCACAGCACGCCATCAGCACGCCACAGCACGCCACAGCACGCCACAGCACGCCATCAGCACGCCATCAGCACGCCACAGCTCGCCATCAGCACGCCTTCAGAACGCCACCGCACGCCATCAGCACGCCATCAGCACGCCATCAGCACGCCACAGCACGCCATCAGCACGCCTTCAGAACGCCACCGCACGCCATCAGCACGCCACAGCACGCCATCAGCACGCCATCAGCACGCCATCAGCACGCCACAGCACGCCATCAGCACGCCACAGCACGCCACAGCACGCCACAGCACGCCATCAGCACGCCATCAGCACGCCACAGCTCGCCATCAGCACGCCTTCAGAACGCCACCGCACGCCATCAGCACGCCACAGCACGCCATCAGCACGCCATCAGCACGCCTTCAGAACCCCATCAGCACGCCTCCAGCACGCCATCAGCATGCCATCAGCACGCCACAGCACGCTTCCAGCACGCCACCAGCACGCCATCAGCACGTCATCAGCACGCCATCAGCACGCCATCAGCACGCCATCAGCATGCCATCAGCACGCCATCAGCATTGTTCTTCTGGATGGGGGGTCAGGTTGTTCCTCTGGATGGGGGGGTCAGGTTGTTCTTCTGGGTGGGGGGTCAGGTTGTTCCTCTGGATGGGGGGGTCGGGTTGTTCTTCTGGATGGGGGTCTCAGGCAGACACGGCAGCGATGCCCCCACAGCGCTCACCTGTCTGCCTCCCTCCATGTGGATGGAAGCTCTAATTACTGCAGAAGCTGATTAATTACAGTTCAACCAGCCGCCTCATTGGTGTGACCCCCCCCCCCCACCTGACCAGCTGATTAAAGGACAGGGTTCCCAGGTGAATGTCATCACCGTGGTAACCACGGTTACAGGTTGTGATTAAGGAGGGGAAGATCACTTTAATCAGGTTTGGATAAGTGACGACACAATTCTCGGTTCACGCCGGACCGGACCGGACCGGACCGGACCAGCATGTTCACGCTGAAAGTGTCATAAACATGCATGGGGCCACGTTTAGGATGGATTTCTTTGTAATTGTTTCATCACACCAGGCTCACTGAAAACCAACTGAAAAGTTTTTCTTTGTTCTCACTTGATTTTTAGCAAATGAACAAATTAATTTTTACAAAGTTTTACTTTTTGTCGTTGTTTTGTACACACATATCAAATATCAAACCGAAACAAAGGCGTGACCAAAAACTTGAGGTTTGAAAGGAAATGTGGATAAAGAGAATTCTTGCATTCCCGTATAAATATAGATTACATTTATTGAATTATGCTGCTGAAGGCAAGAAGTTTCTGTTTCTGATTCGTTTGACAAAAACAAAATCTGTTTTGGGCCAAAGTTCTGGAATTGACTCTACATTTTTCTGAACTTTTTAGAGGCTAAAATGATTTTCTGGATTCGTGTTTTTATTGAATGCTCTGGGCACTCGGTTCTCAGCTCTCGGTTCTTGGTTCTTTGCTCGGTTCTCTTTGCTCTTGGTTCTTGGTTCTTGGTTCTCAGCTTTCGGTTCTCAGCTCTCGGCTCTCGGTTCTTTGCTCTTGTCTCTCGGTTCTCAGCTCTCGGTTCTTGGTTCTTTGCTCGGTTCTCTTTGCTCTTGGTTCTTGGTTCTCAGCTCTCGGTTCTCAGCTCTCGGCTCTCGGTTCATGGTTCTTGGCTCTTAGTTCTTTGCTCTCGTCCCTCGGTTCTCAGCTCTCAGCTCTCGGTTCTTTGCTCTTGTCTCTCGGTTCTCAGCTCTCGGTTCTTGGTTCTTGGTTCTCAGCTCTCGGTTCTAAGCTCTCGGCTCTCGGTTCATGGTTCTTGGATCTTGGCTCTTGTCTCTTGTCTCTTGGTTCTCAGCTCTCGGTTCTTGGTTCTTTGCTCTTGTCTCTCGGTTCTCAGCTCTCGGTTCTTGGTTCTTTGCTCGGTTCTCTTTGCTCTTGGTTCTTGGTTCTTGGTTCTCAGCTTTCGGTTCTCAGCTCTCGGCTCTCGGTTCTTTGCTCTTGTCTCTCGGTTCTCAGCTCTCGGTTCTTGGTTCTTTGCTCGGTTCTCTTTGCTCTTGGTTCTTGGTTCTCAGCTCTCGGTTCTCAGCTCTCGGCTCTCGGTTCATGGTTCTTGGCTCTTAGTTCTTTGCTCTCGTCCCTCGGTTCTCAGCTCTCAGCTCTCGGTTCTTTGCTCTTGTCTCTCGGTTCTCAGCTCTCGGTTCTTGGTTCTTTGCTCTTGTCTCTTTGCTCTTGGTTGTTGGTTCTCAGCTCTCGGTTCTCAGCTCTCGGCTCTCGGTTCTTGGTTCTTTGCTCTTGTCTCTCGGTTCTAAGCTCTCAGCTCTCGGTTCTTTGCTCTCGTCTCTCAGTTCTCAGGTCTCGGTTCTTGGTTCTTTGCTCTCGGCTCTCTGTTCTCAGCATTCGGCTCTTGGTTCTTGGCTCTTGGTTCTTTGCTCTCGTCTCTCGGTTCTCAGATCTCGGTTCTTGGTTTCTTTGCTCTCGGTTCTTTGCTCTCGGTTCTCAGCTCTCGGTTCTTTGCTCTCGTCTCAGCTCTCGGTTCTCAGCTCTCGGTTCTTGGTTCTTTGCTCTCGTCTCTCGGTTCTCAGCTCTCGGTTCTTGGTTCTTTGCTTTGTCTCTCGGTTCTTGAATCTTGGTTCTTTGCTCTCGGTTCTTTTTTTTACTCACGTCTCTCGGTTCACAGTTCTCAGCTCGAGGTTCTAGGTTATTTGCTCTCGTCCCTCGGTTCTCAGCTCTCGGTTCTTGGTTCTTTGCTCTCGTCTCTCGGTTCTCAGCTCTCGGTTCTTGGTTCTTTGATTTGTCTCTCGGTTCTTGGCTCTTGGTTCTTTGCTCTCTGTTCTTTTTTTTACTCACGTCTCTCGGTTCACAGTTCTCAGCTCGAGGTTCTAGGTTATTTGCTCTCAGCTCTTGGTTCTCAGCTCCTGGTTCTTGGTTCTTTGCTCTTGGTTCTCAGCTTTCGGTTCTCGGCTCTTGAAACTTTGCTCTTGGTTCTCGGCTCTCGGTTCTCGGTTCTCAGCTCTCGGTTCCTTGTTCTCTGCTCTCGGTTCTTTGCTCTCGTCTCAGCTCTCGGTTCTCAGCTCTCGGTTCTTGGTCCTTTGCTCTCGGCTCTAAGTTCTCAGCTTTCGGCTCTTGGGTCTTGGATCTTTGCTCTTGGTTTCTCGGCTCTTGATTCTTGGTTCTTTGCTCTTGTCTCTCGGTTCTCAGCTCTCGATTCTTGGTTATTTGCTCTCGGTTCTATGTTCTCAGCTTTCGGCTCTCGGTTCTTGGTTCTTTGCTCTCGGTTCTCTGCTCTCAGCTTTCGGCTCTCGGTTCTTGGTTCTTGGCTCTTGGTTCTTTGCTCTCGTCCCTTGGATCTCAGCTCTCAGCTCTCGGTTCTCAGCTCTCGGTTTTTGGTTCTTTGCTCTTGGTTCTCGGCCTTTGGTTCTTTGCTCTTGGTTGTTTGCGGCCCCCTTGTTTCTCAGCTTTTCGGTTCTTGGTTCTTTGCTCTCGGTTCTCTGTTCTCAGCTTTCGGCTCTCAGTTCTTGGTTCTTTGCTCTCGGTTGTCTGTTTTCAGCTTTCAGCTTTCGGTTCTTGGCTCTTGGTTTTTTGCTCTCGGTTCTCAGCTCTCGGTTCTTTGCTCTCGGCTCTCGGTTCTCAGCTCTTGGTTGTTTGCTCTCGGTTCCCAGCTCGCTTCTGATTCGTTTGACAAAAACAAAATCTGTTTTGGGCCAAAGTTCTGGAATTGACTCTATATTTTTCTGAACTTTTTAGAGGCTAAAATGATTTTCTGGATTCGTGTTTTTATTGAATGCTCTGGGCACTCGGTTCTCAGCTCTCGGTTCTTGGTTCTTTGCTCGGTTCTCTTTGCTCTTGGTTCTTGGTTCTTGGTTCTCAGCTCTCGGTTCTCAGCTCTCGGCTCTCGGTTCATGGTTCTTGGCTCTTGGCTCTTGTCTCTTGGTTCTCAGCTCTCGGTTCTCGGTTCTTTGCTCTTGTCTCTCGGTTCTCAGCTCTCGGTTCTTGGTTCTTTGCTCGGTTCTCTTTGCTCTTGGTTCTTGGTTCTTGGTTCTCAGCTCTCGGTTCTCAACTCTCGGCTCTCGGTTCTTTGCTCTTGTCTCTCGGTTCTCAGCTCTCGGTTCTTGGTTCTTTGCTCGGTTCTCTTTGCTCTTGGTTCTTGGTTCTTGGTTCTCAGCTCTCGGTTCTCAGTTCTCGGCTCTCGGTTCATGGTTCTTGGCTCTTAGTTCTTTGCTCTCGTCCCTCGGTTCTCAGCTCTCAGCTCTCGGTTCTTTGCTCTTGTCTCTCGGTTCTCAGCTCTCGGTTCTTGGTTCTTTGCTTTTGTCTCTTTGCTCTTGGTTCTTGGTTCTCAGCTCTCGGTTTTCAGCTCTCGGCTCTCGGTTATTGGTTCTTTGCTCTTGTCTCTCGGTTCTAAGCTCTCAGCTCTCGGTTCTTTGCTCTCGTCTCTCAGTTCTCAGGTCTCGGTTCTTGGTTCTTTGCTCTCGGTTCTCTGTTCTCAGCATTCGGCTCTTGGTTCTTGGCTCTTGGTTCTTTGCTCTCGTCTCTCGGTTCTCAGATCTCGGTTCTTGGTTTCTTTGCTCTCGGTTCTTTGCTCTCGGTTCTCAGCTCTCGGTTCTTTGCTCTCGTCTCAGCTCTCGGTTCTCAGCTCTCGGTTCTTGGTTCTTTGCTCTCGTCCCTCG
The DNA here is from genome assembly GCF_053564925.1 of Oryzias latipes. NCBI lineage: Eukaryota > Metazoa > Chordata > Actinopteri > Beloniformes > Adrianichthyidae > Oryzias > Oryzias latipes. Next base: position 32,605,929 of record NC_136248.1, on the reverse strand, counting down.
GTTCTCAGCTCTCGGTTCTTGGTTCTTTGCTCTCAGCTCTTGGTTCTCAGCTCCTGGTTCTTGGTTCTTTGCTCTTGGTTCTCAGCTTTCGGTTCTCGGCTCTTGAAACTTTGCTCTTGGTTTTCGGCTCTCGGTTCTCGGTTCTCAGCTCTCGGTTCCTTGTTCTCTGCTCTCGGTTCTTTGCTCTCGTCTCAGCTCTCGGTTCTCAGCTCTCGGATCTTGGTCCTTTGCTCTCGGTTCTAAGTTCTCAGCTTTCGGCTCTTGGGTCTTGGATCTTTGATCTTGGTTTCTCGGCTCTTGGTTCTTGGTTCTTTGCTCTTGTCTCTCGGTTCTCAGCTCTCGATTCTTGGTTCTTTGCTCTCGGTTCTCTGCTCTCAGCTTTCGGCTCTCGGTTCTTGGTTCTTGGCTCTTGGTTCTTTGCTGTCGTCCCTTGGATCTCAGCTCTCAGCTCTCGGTTCTCAGCTTTTGGTTTCTTGGTTCTTTGCTCTCGGTTCTCTGTTATCAGCTTTCGGCTCTTGGTTCCTGGCTCTTGGTTCTTTGCTCTCGTTTGTCGGTTCTCAGCTTTCGGTTCTTGGTTCTTTGCTCTCGTTTCTTTGCTCTCGGTTCTCAGCACTCGGTTCTTTGCTCTCGTCCCTCAGTTCTCAGCTCTCGCTTCTTGGTTTTTTGCTCTCGTCTCTCGGTTCGCAGCTCTCGGTTTTTGGTTGTTTTCTCTTGTCTCTCGGTTCTCACCTCTCGGTTCTTTGCTCTCGGTTCTCTGTTCTCAGCTTTCGGCTCTCGTTCTTGGTTCTTTGCTCTCGTCCCTTGGATCTCAGCTCTCAGCTCTCGGTTCTCAGCTCTTGGTTTTTGGTTTTTGGTTCTTTGCTCTTGGTTCTCGGCCCTTGGTTCTTTGCCCTCGGTTCTCTGTTCTCAGCTTTCGGCTCTCAGTTCTTGGTTCTTTGCTCTCGGTTGTCTGTTTTCAGCTTTCAGCTCTCGGTTCTTAGCTCTTGGTTTTTTGCTCTCGGTTCTCAGCTCTCGGTTCTTTGCTCTCGGCTCTCGGTTCTCAGCTCTTGGTTGTTTGCTCTCGGTTCCCAGCTCCCGGTTATTGGTTGTTTGCTCTCGTCTCTCGGTTCTCAGCTTTCGGTTTATTGGTTTCTTTGCTCTCGGTTCTCTGTTATCAGCTTTCGGCTCTTGGTTCCTGGCTCTTGGTTCTTTGCTCTCGTCTGTCGGTTCTCAGCTTTCGGTTCTTTGCTCTCGTTTCTTTGCTCTCGGTTCTCAGCACTCGGTTGTTTGCTCTCGTCCCTCGGTTCTCAGCTCTCGCTTCTTGGTTTTTTGCTCTCGTCTCTCGGTTTTCAGCTCTCGGTGTTTGGTTGTTTTCTCTCGTCTCTCGGTTCTCACCTCTCGGTTCTTTGCTCTCCGTTCTCTGTTCTCAGCTTTCGGCTCTCGGTTCTTGGCTCTTGGTTCTTTGCTCTCGGTTCTCAGCTCTCGCTTCTTGGGTTTTTGCTCTCGTCTCTCGGTTCTCACCTCTCGGTTCTTTGCTCTCGGTTCTCTGTTCTCAGCTTTCGGCTCTCGTTCTTGGTTCTTTGCTCTCGGTTCTCAGGTCTTGGTTCTTGGTTTTTTGCTCTCGTCTCTCGGATCTCAGTTTTCAGCTCTAGGTTCTAGGTTTTTTGCTCTCGGCTCTCGGTTCTCAGCTCCAGGTTCTTGGTTCTTTCCTCTCGGTTCTCAGCTTTCGGTTCTCGGCTGTTGGATATTTGGTCTTGGTTTTCGGCTCTCGGTTCTCAGCTCTCGGTTCTTGGTGCTTTGCTCTCGGTTCTCTGTTCTCAGCTTTCGGTTCTTGGTTCTTTGCTCTCGGTTCTCTTTTCTCAGCTTTCGGCTCTCTGTTCTTGGCTCTTGGTTCTTTGCTTTCGGTTCTCAGCTCTCGGTTCTTGGTTCTTTGCTCACGTCTCTCGGTTTTCAGTTCTCAGTGCTAGGTTCTAGGTTTTTTGCTCTCGGCTCTTGGTTTTCAGGTCCTGGTTCTTGGTTTTTTGCTCTCGGTTCTCAGCTTTCGGTTCTTGGCTCTTGGATCTTTGGTCTTGGGGTTCGGCTCTCGGTTCTTGGTTCTTTGCTCTCGGTTCTTTGCTCTTGTCTCTCGGTTCTCGGTTCTCAGCTATTGGTTGTTTGCTCTCGGTTCTATGCTTTCGGCTCTTGAATCTTTGCTCTTGTTTATCGGCTCTTGGATCTTTGCTCTTGGTTCTCGACTATTGGTTCTTGGTTCTTTGCTCTCGTCTCTCGGTTCTCAGCTCTCGGTTCTTGGTTCTTTGCTCTCGTCTCTCGGTTATCAGCTCTCGGTTCTTGGTTCTTTGCTGTCGGTTCTTTGTTCTCAGCTTTCGGCTCTCGGTTCTTGGTTCTTTGCTCTCAGTTCTCTGTTCTCACCTTTCGGCTCTTGGTTCTTGGCTCTTGGTTCTTTGCTTTCGTCTCTCGGTTATCAGCTCTCGGTTCTTGGTTCTTTGCTCTCGGTTCTTTGCTCTTGGTTCACAGCACTCGGTTCTTTGCTCTCGTCTCTCGGTTTTCAACTCTCGGTTCTTTGCTCTCGGTTCTCTGTTCTCAGCTTTCGGCTCTCGGTTCTTGGTTCTTTGCTCTCGGTTCTCTTTTCTCAGCATTCGGCTCTCGGTTCTTGGCTCTTGGTTCTTTGCTCTCGGTTCTAAGCTCTCGGTTCTCGGTTCTTTGCTCTCGTCTCTCGGTTCTCAGTTTTCAGCTCTAGGTTCTAGGTTTTTTGCTCTCGGCTCTCGGTTCTCATCTCCTGGTTCTCGTTTTTTTGCTCTCGGTTCTCAGCTTTCGGTTCTCGGCTCTTGGATCTTTGGTCTTGGTTTTCGGCTCTCAGTTCTTGGTTCTTTGCTCTCGGTTCTTTGCTCTTGGTTCTCGGTTCTCGGTTCTCAGCTCTTGGTTCTTTGCTCTCGGTTCTCAGCTCTCGGTTCTTGGCTCTTGGTTTTTTGCTCTCGGTTCTCAGCTCTCGGTTCTTGGTTCTTTGCTCTCGTTTCTTTGCTCTCGGTTCTCAGCATTCGGTTCTTTGCTCTCGTCCCTCAGTTCTCAGCTCTCGCTTCTTGGTTTTTTGCTCTCGTCTCTCGGTTCTCAGCTCTCGGTGTTTGGTTGTTTTCTCTCGTCTCTCGGTTCTCACCTCTCGGTTCTTTGCTCTCGGTTCTCTGTTCTCAGCTTTCGGCTCTCGGTTCTTGGTTCTTTGCTCTCGTCCCTTGGATCTCAGCTCCCAGCTCTCGGTTCTCAGCTCTTGGTTTTTGGTCCTTTGCTCTTTGTTCTCGGCTCTTGGTTCTTTGCTCTTGGTTGTTTGCGGCCCCTTTGTTTCTCAGCTTTTCGGTTCTTGGTTCTTTGCTCTCGGTTCTCTGTTCTCAGCTTTCGGCTCTCAGTTCTTGGTTCTTTGCTCTCGGTTGTCTGTTTTCAGCTTTCAGCTCTCGGTTCTTGGCTCTTGGTTTTTTGCTCTCGGTTCTCAGCTCTCGGTTCTTTGCTCTCGGCTCTCGGTTCTCAGCTCTTGGTTGTTTGCTGTCGGTTCCCAGCTCCCGGTTCTTGGTTGTTTGCTCTCGTCTCTCGGTTCTCAGCTCTCGGTGTTTGGTTGTTTTCTCTCGTCTCTCGGTTCTCACCTCTCGGTTCTTTGCTCTCGGTTCTCTGTTCTCAGCTTTCGGCTCTCGGTTCTTGGTTTTTTGCTCTCGTCCCTTGGATCTCAGCTCTCAGCTCTCGGTTCTCAGCTCTTGGTTTTTGGTCCTTTGCTCTTTGTTCTCGGCTCTTGGTTCTTTGCTCTTGGTTGTTTGCGGCCCCCTTGTTTCTCAGCTTTTCGGTTCTTGGTTCTTTGCTCTCGGTTCTCTGTTCTCAGCTTTCGGCTCTCGTTCTTGGTTCTTTGCTCTCGGTTCTCAGGTCTTGGTTCTTGGTTTTTTGCTCTCGTCTCTCGGATCTCAGTTTTCAGCTCTAGGTTCTAGGTTTTTTGCTCTCGGCTCTCGGTTCTCAGCTCCAGGTTCTTGGTTCTTTCCTCTCGGTTCTCAGCTTTCGGTTTTCGGCTGTTGGATATTTGGTCTTGGTTTTCGGCTCTCGGTTCTCAGCTCTCGGTTCTTGGTGCTTTGCTCTCGGTTCTCTGTTCTCAGCTTTCGGTTCTTGGTTCTTTGCTCTCGGTTCTCTTTTCTCAGCTTTCGGCTCTCTGTTCTTGGATCTTGGTTCTTTGCTTTCGGTTCTCAGCTCTCGGTTCTTGGTTCTTTGTTCACGTCTCTTGGTTTTCAGTTCTCAGCTCTAGGTTCTAGGTTTTTTGCTCTCGGCTCTTGGTTCTCAGGTCCTGGTTCTTGGTTTTTTGCTCTCGGTTCTCAGCTTTCGGTTCTCGGCTCTTGGATCTTTGGTCTTGGGGTTCGGCTCTCGGTTCTTGGTTCTTTGCTCTCGGTTCTTTGCTCTTGTCTTTCGGTTCTCGGTTCTCAGCTTTTGGTTGTTTGCTCTCGGTTCTATGCTTTCGGCTCTTGGATCTTTGCTCTTGTTTATCGGCTCTTGGATATTTGCTCTTGGTTCTCGACTATTGGTTCTTGGTTCTTTGCTCTCGTCTCTCGGTTCTCAGCTCTCGGTTCTTGGTTCTTTGCTCTCGTCTCTCGGTTATCAGCTCTCGGTTCTTGGTTCTTTGCTGTCGGTTCTTTGTTCTCAGCTTTCGGCTCTTGGTTCTTGGTTCTTTGCTCTCCGTTCTCTGTTCTCACCTTTCGGCTCTTGGTTCTTGGTTCTTTGCTTTCGTCTCTGGGTTATCAGCTCTCGGTTCTTGGTTCTTTGCTCTTGGTTCTTTGCTCTTGGTTCACAGCACTCGGTTCTTTGCTCTCGTCTCTCGGTTTTCAACTCTCGGTTCTTTGCTCTCGGTTCTCTGTTCTCAGCTTTCGGCTCTCGGTTCTTGGTTCTTTGCTCTCGGTTCTCTTTTCTCAGCTTTCGGCTCTCGGTTCTTGGCTCTTGGTTCTTTGCTCTCGGTTCTAAGCTCTCGGTTCTCGGTTCTTTGCTCTCGTCTCTCGGTTCTCAGTTTTCAGCTCTAGGTTCTAGGTTTTTTGCTCTCGGCTCTCGGTTCTCATCTCCTGGTTCTCGGTTTTTTGCTCTCGGTTCTCAGCTCTCGGTTCTTGGCTCTTGGTTTTTTGCTCTCGGTTCTCAGCTCTCGGTTCTTTGCTCTCGGCTCTCGGTTCTCAGCTCTTGGTTGTTTGCCCTCGGTTCCCAGCTCCCGGTTCTTGGTTGTTTGCTCTCGTCTCTCGGTTCTCATCTTTCGGTTCTAGGCTGTTGGATATTTGGTCATGGTTTTCGGCTCTCGGTTCTCAGCTCTCGGTTCTTGGTGTTTCGGCTCTCGGTTCTCTGTTCTCAGCTTTCGGTTCTTGGTTCTTTGCTCTCGGTTCTCTTTTCTCAGCTTTCGGCTCTCGGTTCTTGGCTCTTGGTTCTTTACTTTCGGTTCTCAGCTCTCGGTTCTTGATTCTTTGCTCACGTCTCTCGGTTCTCAGTTCTTAGCTCTAGGTTCTAGGTTTTTTGCTCTTGGCTCTCGGTTCTCAGGTCCTGGTTCTTGGTTTTTTGCTCTCGGTTCTCAGCTTTCGGTTCTCGGCTCTTGGATCTTTGGTCTTGGTTTTCGGCTCTCGGTTCTTGGTTCTTTGCTCTCGGTTCTTTGCTCTTGTCTCTCGGTTCTCGGCTCTCAGCTATTGGTTGTTTGCTCTCGGTTCTCAGCTTTCGGCTCTTGGATCTTTGCTCTTGTTTATCGGCTCTTGGATCTTTGCTCTTGGTTCTCGGCTCTTGGCTCTCGGTTCTTTGCTCTTGTCTCTCGGTTCTCAGCTCTTGGTTCTTTGCTCTCGGTTCTCAGCTCTCGGTTCTTGGCTCTTGGTTTTTTGCTCTCGGTTCTCAGCTCTCGGTTCTTTGCTCTTGGCTCTTGGTTCTCAGCTCTTGGTTGTCTGCTCTCGGTTCCCAGCTCCCGGTTCTTGGTTGTTTGCTCTCGTCTCTCGGTTCTCAGCTTTCGGTTCTTGGTTCTTTGCTCTCGGTTCTCTGTTATCAGCTTTCGGCTCTTGTATCCTGGCTCTTGGTTCTTTGCTCTCGTCTGTCGGTTCTCAGCTTTCGGTTCTTGGTTCTTTGCTCTCGTTTCTTTGCTCTCGGTTCTCAGCACTCGGTTCTTTGCTCTCGTCCCTCAGTTCTCAGCTCTCGCTTCTTGGTTTTTTGCTCTCGTCTCTCGGTTCTCAGCTCTCGGTGTTTGGTTGTTTTCTCTCGTCTCTCGGTTCTCACCTCTCGGTTCTTTGCTCTCGGTTCTCTGTTCTCAGCTTTCGGCTCTCGGTTCTTGGTTCTTTGCTCTCGTCCCTTGGATCTCAGCTCTCAGCTCTCGGTTCTCAGCTCTTGGTTTTTGGTCCTTTGCTCTTTGTTCTCGGCTCTTGGTTCTTTGCTCTTGGTTGTTTGCGGCCCCCTTGTTTCTCAGCTTTTCGGTTCTTGGTTCTTTGCTCTCGGTTCTCTGTTCTCAGCTTTCGGCTCTCAGTTCTTGGTTCTTTGCTCTCGGTTGTCTGTTTTCAGCTTTCAGCTCTCGGTTCTTGGCTCTTGGTTTTTTGCTCTCGGTTCTCAGCTCTCGGTTCTTTGCTCTCGGCTCTCGGTTCTCAGCTCTTGGTTGTTTGCTGTCGGTTCCCAGCTCCCGGTTTTTGGTTGTTTGCTCTCATCTCTCGGTTCTCAGCTCTCGGTTGTTTGGTTGTTTTCTCTCGTCTCTCGGTTCTCACCTCTCGGTTCTTTGCTCTCGGTTCTCTGTTCTCAGCTTTCGGCTCTCGGTTCTTGGTTCTTTGCTCTCGTCCCTTGGATCTCAGCTCTTAGCTCTCGGTTCTCAGCTCTTGGTTTTTGGTCTTTTGCTCTTTGTTCTCGGCTCTTGGTTCTTTGCTCTTGGTTGTTTGCGGCCCCCTTGTTTCTCAGCTTTTCGGTTCTTGGTTCTTTGCTCTCGGTTCTCTGTTCTCAGCTTTCGGCTCTCGTTCTTGGTTCTTTGCTCTCGGTTCTCAGGTATTGGTTCTTGGTTTTTTGCTCTTGTCTCTCGGATCTCAGTTTTCAGCTCTAGGTTCTAGGATTTTTGCTCTCGGCTCTCGGTTCTCAGCTCCAGGTTCTTGGTTCTTTCCTCTCATTTCTCAGCTTTCGGTTCTCGGCTGTTGGATATTTGGTCTTGGTTTTCGGCTCTCGGTTCTCAGCTCTCGGTTCTTGGTGCTTTGCTCTCGGTTCTCTGTTCTCAGCTTTCGGTTCTTGGTTCTTTGCTCTCGGTTCTCTTTTCTCAGGTTTCGGCTCTCTGTTCTTGGCTCTTGGTTCTTTGCTTTCGGTTCTCAGCTCTCGGTTCTTGGTTCTTTGCTCACGTCTCTTGGTTTTCAGTTCTCAGCTCTAGGTTCTAGGTTTTTTGCTCTCGGCTCTTGGTTCTCAGGTCCTGGTTCTTGGTTTTTTGCTCTCGGTTCTCAGCTTTCGGTTCTCGGCTCTTGGATCTTTGGTCTTGGGGTTCGGCTCTCGGTTCTTGGTTCTTTGCTCTTGGTTCTTTGCTCTTGTCTCTCGGTTCTCGGTTCTCAGCTATTGGTTGTTTGCTCTCGGTTCTATGCTTTCGGCTCTTGGATCTTTACTCTTGTTTATCGGCTCTTGGATATTTGTTCTTGGTTCTCGACTATTGGTTCTTGGTTCTTTGCTCTCGTCTCTCGGTTTTCAGCTCTCGGTTCTTGGTTCTTTGCTGTCGGTTCTTTGTTCTCAGCTTTCGGCTCACGGTTCTTGGTTCTTTGCTCTCGGTTCTCTGTTCTCACCTTTCGGCTCTTGGTTCTTGGCTCTTGGTTCTTTGCTTTCGTCTCTCGGTTATCAGCTCTCGGTTCTTGGTTCTTTGCTCTCGGTTCTTTGCTCTTGGTTCACAGCACTCGGTTCTTTGCTCTCGGCTCTCGGTTCTCAGCTCTTGGTTGTTTGCTCTCGGTTCCCAGCTCCCGGTTCTTGGTTGTTTGCTCTCGTCTCTCGGTTCTCAGCTTTCGGTTCTAGGCTGTTGGATATTTGGTCCTGGTTTTCGGCTCTCGGTTCTCAGCTCTCGGTTCTTGGTGCTTTGCTTTTGGTTCTCTGTTCTCAGCTTTCGGTTCTTGGTTCTTTGCTCTCGGTTCTCTTTTCTCAGCTTTCGGCTCTCGGTTCTTGGCTCTTGGTTCTTTGCCTTCGGTTTTCTCAGCTCTCGGTTCTTGATTCTTTGCTCACGTCTCTTGGTTCTCAGTTCTCAGCTCTAGGTTCTAGGTTTTTTGCTCTTGGCTCTCGGTTCTCAGGTCCTGGTTCTTGGTTTTTTGCTCTCGGTTCTCAGGTATTGGTTCTTGGTTTTTTGCTCTTGTCTCTCGGATCTCAGTTTTCAGCTCTAGGTTCTAGGATTTTTGCTCTCGGCTCTCGGTTCTCAGCTCCAGGTTCTTGGTTCTTTCCTCTCATTTCTCAGCTTTCGGTTCTCGGCTGTTGGATATTTGGTCTTGGTTTTCGGCTCTCGGTTCTCAGCTCTCGGTTCTTGGTGCTTTGCTCTCGGTTCTCTGTTCTCAGCTTTCGGTTCTTGGTTCTTTGCTCTCGGTTCTCTTTTCTCAGGTTTCGGCTCTCTGTTCTTGGCTCTTGGTTCTTTGCTTTCGGTTCTCAGCTCTCGGTTCTTGGTTCTTTGCTCACGTCTCTTGGTTTTCAGTTCTCAGCTCTAGGTTCTAGGTTTTTTGCTCTCGGCTCTTGGTTCTCAGGTCCTGGTTCTTGGTTTTTTGCTCTCGGTTCTCAGCTTTCGGTTCTCGGCTCTTGGATCTTTGGTCTTGGGGTTCGGCTCTCGGTTCTTGGTTCTTTGCTCTCGGTTCTTTGCTCTTGTCTCTCGGTTCTCGGTTCTCAGCTATTGGTTGTTTGCTCTCGGTTTTATGCTTTCGGCTCTTGGATCTTTACTCTTGTTTATCGGCTCTTGGATATTTGTTCTTGGTTCTCGACTATTGGTTCTTGGTTCTTTGCTCTCGTCTCTCGGTTTTCAGCTCTCGGTTCTTGGTTCTTTGCTGTCGGTTCTTTGTTCTCAGCTTTCGGCTCACGGTTCTTGGTTCTTTGCTCTCGGTTCTCTGTTCTCACCTTTCGGCTCTTGGTTCTTGGCTCTTGGTTCTTTGCTTTCGTCTCTCGGTTATCAGCTCTCGGTTCTTGGTTCTTTGCTCTCGGTTCTTTGCTCTTGGTTCACAGCACTCGGTTCTTTGCTCTCGGCTCTCGGTTCTCAGCTCTTGGTTGTTTGCTCTCGGTTCCCAGCTCCCGGTTCTTGGTTGTTTGCTCTCGTCTCTCGGTTCTCAGCTTTCGGTTCTAGGCTGTTGGATATTTGGTCCTGGTTTTCGGCTCTCGGTTCTCAGCTCTCGGTTCTTGGTGCTTTGCTTTCGGTTCTCTGTTCTCAGCCTTCGGTTCTTGGTTCTTTGCTCTCGGTTCTCTTTTCTCAGCTTTCGGCTCTCGGTTCTTGGCTCTTGGTTCTTTGCCTTCGGTTTTCTCAGCTCTCGGTTCTTGATTCTTTGCTCACGTCTCTTGGTTGTCAGTTCTCAGCTCTAGGTTCTAGGTTTTTTGCTCTTGGCTCTCGGTTCTCAGGTCCTGGTTCTTGGTTTTTTGCTCTCGGTTCTCAGCTTTCGGTTCTCGGCTCTCAGCTATTGGTTGTTTGCTCTCGGTTCTCAGCTTTCGGCTCTTGGATCTTTGCTCTTGTTTATCGGCTCTTGGATCTTTGCTCTTGGTTCTCGGCTCTTGGCTCTCGGTTCTTTGCTCTTGTCTCTCGGTTCTCAACTCTTGGTTCTTTGCTCTCGGTTCTCAGCTCTCGGTTCTTGGCTCTTGGTTTTTTGCTCTCGGTTCTCAGCTCTCGGTTCTTTGCTCTCGGCTCTCGGTTCTCAGCTCTTGGTTGTCTGCTCTCGGTTCCCAGCTCCCGGTTCTTGGTTGTTTGCTCTCGTCTCTCGGTTCTCAGCTTTCGGTTCTTGGTTCTTTGCTCTCGGTTCTATGTTATCAGCTTTCGGCTCTTGTATCCTGGCTCTTGGTTCTTTGCTCTCGTCTGTCGGTTCTCAGCTTTCGGTTCTTGGTTCTTTGCTCTCGTTTCTTTGCTCTCGGTTTTCAGCACTAGGTTCTTTGCTCTCGTCCCTCAGTTCTCAGCTCTCGCTTCTTGGTTTTTTGTTTTCGTCTCTCGGTTCTCAGCTCTCGGTGTTTGGTTGTTTTCTCTCGTCTCTCGGTTCTCACCTCTCGGTTCTTTGCTCTCGGTTCTCTTTTCTCAGCTTTCGGCCCTCGGTTCTTGGTTCTTTGCTCTCGTCCCTTGGATCTCAGCTCTCAGCTCTCGGTTCTCAGCTCTTGGTTTTTGGTCCTTTGCTCTTTGTTCTCGGCTCCTGGTTCTTTGCTCTTGGTTGTTTGCGGCCCTCTTGTTTCTCAGCTTTTCGGTTCTTGGTTCTTTGCTCTCGGTTCTTTGTTCTCAGCTTTCGGCTCTCAGTTCTTGGTTCTTTGCTCTCGGTTGTCTGTTTTCAGCTTTCAGCTCTCGGTTCTTGGCTCTTGGTTTTTTGCTCTCGGTTCTCAGCTCTCGGTTCTTTGCTCTCGGCTCTCAGGCCTCAGCTCTTGGTTGTTTGCTCTCGGTTCCCAGCTCCCGGTTCTTGGTTGTTTGCTCTCGTCTCTCGGTTCTCAGCTTTCGGTTTCTTGGTTCTTTGCTCTCGGTTCTCTGTTATCAGCTTTCGGCTCTTGGTTCTTTGCTCTCGGTTCTCAGCTCTCGGTTCTTGGCTCTTGGTTTTTTGCTCTCGGTTCTCAGCTCTCGGTTCTTTGCTCTCGGCTCTCGGTTCTCAGCTCTTGGTTGTTTGCTGTCGGTTCCCAACTCCCGGTTCTTGGTTGTTTGCTCTCGTCTCTCGGTTCTCAGCTTTCGGTTCTCGGCTGTTGGATATTTGGTCATGGTTTTCGGCTTTCGGTTCTCAGCTCTCGGTTCTTGGTGCTTTGCTCTCGGTTCTCTGTTCTCAGCTTTCGGTTCTTGGTTCTTTGCTCTCCGTTCTCTTTTCTCAGCTTTCGGCTCTCGGTTCTTGGCTCTTGGTTCTTTGCTTTCGGTTCTCAGCTCTCGGTTCTTGGTTCTTTGCTCACGTCTCTCGGTTCTCAGTTCTCAGCTCTAGGTTCTAGGTATTTTGCTCTTGGCTCTCGGTTCTCAGGTCTTGGTTCTTGGTTTTTTGCTCTCGGTTCTCAGCTTTCGGTTCTCGGCTCTTGGATCTTTGGTCTTGGTTTTCGGCTCTCGGTTCTTGGTTCTTTGCTCTCGGTTCTTTGCTATTGTCTCTCGGTTCTCGGCTCTCAGCTATTGGTTGTTTGCTCTCGGTTCTCAGCTTTCGGCTCTTGGATCTTTGCTCTTGTTTATCGGCTCTTGGATCTTTGCTCTTGGTTCTCGGCTCTTGGCTCTCGGTTCTTTGCTCTTGTCTCTCGGTTCTCGGTTCTCAGCTCTTGGTTATTTGCTCTCGGTTCTCAGCTCACGGTTCTTGGCTCTTGGTTTTTTGCTCTCGGTTCTCAGCTCTCGGTTCTTTGCTCTCGGCTCTCGGTTCTCAGCTCTTGGTTGTCTGCTCTCGGTTCCCAGCTCCCGGTTCTTGGTTGTTTGCTCTCGGTTCTCTGTTATCAGCTTTCGGCTCTTGGTTCCTGGCTCTTGGTTCTTTGCTCTCGTCTGTCGGTTCTCAGCTTTCGGTTCTTGGTTCTTTGCTCTCGTTTCTTTGCTCTCGGTTCTCAGCACTCGGTTCTTTGCTCTCGTCCCTCAGTTCTCAGCTCTCGCTACTTGGTTTTTTGCTCTCGTCTCTCGGTTCTCAGCTCTGGGTTTTTGGTTGTTTTCTCTCGTCTCTCGGTTCTCACCTCTCGGTTCTTTGCTCTCGGTTCTCTGTTCTCAGCTTTCGGCTCTCGGTTCTTGGTTCTTTCCTCTCGTCCCTTGGATCTCAGCTCTCAGCTCTCGGTTATCAGCTCTTGGTTTTTGGTCCTTTGCTCTTGGTTCTCGGCTCTTGGTTCTTTGCTCTTGGTTGTTTGCGGCCCCCTTGTTTCTCAGCTTTTCGGTTCTTGGTTCTTTGCTCTCGGTTCTCTGTTTTCAGCTTTCGGCTCTCAGTTCTTGGTTCTTTGCTCTCGGTTGTCTGTTTTCAGCTTTCAGCTCTCGGTTCTTGGCTCTTGGTTTTTTGCTTTCGGTTCTCAGTTCTTGGTTCTTTGCTCTCGGTTATTTGCTCTTGTTTTTCGGTTCTCGGTTCTCAACTCTTGGTTGTTTGCTCTCGATTCTCAGCTTTCGGCTCTTGGATCTTTGCTCTTGGTTCTCGGCTCTTGGATCTTTGCTCTTGGTTCTCGGTTCTCGGTTCTCGATTCTTAGCCCTCGGTTCCTGATTCTCTGCTCTCGGTTCTTTGCTCTCGTCTCAGCTCTCGGTTCTTGGTCCTTTGCTCTCGGTTCTCGGTTCTCCGCTTTCGGCTCTCGGCTCTTGGATCTTTGTTCTTGCTTTTCGGCTCTTGGTTCTTGGTTTTTTGCTCTCGTCTCTCGGTTTTCAGCTCTCGGTTCTTGGTTCTTTGCTCTCGTCATTCGGTTCTCAGCTCTCGGTTCTTGGTTGTTTGCTCTTGTCTCTCGGTTCTCAGCTCTCGGTTCTTTGCTCTCGGTTCTCTGTTCTCAGCTTTCGGCTCTCGGTTCTTGACTCTTGGTTCTTTGCTCTCGGTTCTCTGCTCTTGGTTCTTTACTATCGTCTCTCGGTTCTCAGTTTTTAGCTTCAGGTTCTATGTTTTTTGCTTTAGGCTCTCGGTTCTCGGCTCCTGGTTCCTGGTTCTTTGCTCTCGGTTATCAGCTTTCGGTTGTCGGCTCTTGGATCTTTGGTCTTGGTTTTCGGCTCTCGGTTCTCAGCTCTCCGTTCTTGGTTCTTTGCTCTCGGTTCTTTGCTCTTGTTTTTCGGTTATCGGTTCTCAGCTCTTGGTTGTATGCTCTCGATTCTCAGCTTTCGGCTCTTGGATCTTTGCTCTTGGTTCTCGGTTCTCGGTTCTCGGTTCTTAGCTCTCGGTTCCTGATTCTCTGCTCTCGGTTCTTTGCTCTCGTCTCAGCTCTCGGTTCTTGGTCCTTTGCTCTCGGTTCTCGGTTCTCCGCTTTCGGCTCTTGGATCTTTGCTCTTGCTTTTCGGCTCTTGGTTCTTGGTTTTTTGCTCTCGTCTCTCGGTTTTCAGCTCTCGGTTCTTGGTTCTTTGCTCTCGTCATTCGGTTCTCAGCTCTCGGTTCTTGGTTGTTTGCTCTTGTCTCTCGGTTCTCAGCTCTCGGTTCTTTGCTCTCGGTTCTCTGTTTTCAGCTTTCGGCTCTCGGTTCTTGGCTCTTGGTTCTTTGCTCTCGGTTCTCAGCTCTTGGTTCTTTACTATCGTCTCTCGGTTCTCAGTTTTTAGCTTCAGGTTCTATGTTTTTTGCTTTAGGCTCTCGGTTCTCGGCTCATGGTTCTTGGTTCTTAGCTGTCGGTTCTCAGCTTTCGGTTCTCGGCTCTTGGATCTTTGGTCTTGGTTTTCGGCTCTCGGTTCTCAGCTCTCGGTTCTTGGTTATTTGCTCTCGGTCCTCTGTTCTCAGCTTTCGGCTCTCGGTTCTTGGCTCTTGGTTCTTTGCTTTCGGTTCTCAGCTCTCGGTTCTTGGTTCTTTGCTCTCGTCTCTCTGTTCTCAGCTCTAGGTTCTAGGTTATTTGCTCTCGGCTCTCGGTTCTCAGCTCCTGGTTCCTGGTTCTTTGCTCTCGGTTCTCAGCATTCAGTTCTCGGCTCTTGGATACTTGGTCTTGGTTTTCGGCTCTCGGTTCTCAGCTCTCAGTTCTTGGTTCTTTGCTCTCGGTTCTTTGTTTTCGTCTCTCTGTTCTCGGTTCTCAGCTTGTGGCTCTTGGATCTTTGCTCTTGGTTCTCGGCTCTTGGATATTTGCTCTTGGTTCTCGGCTCTCGGTTCTCGGTTTTCAGCTCTAGGTTCTAGGTTTTTTGCTCTCGGCTCTCGGTTCTCAGCTCCTGGTTCTCGGTTCTTTGCTCTCGGTTCTCAGCTTTCGGTTCTCGGCTCTTGGATCTTTGGTCTTGGTTTTCGGCTCTCGGTTCTTGGTTCTTTGCTCTCGGTTCTTTGCTCTTGTCTGTCGGTTCTCGGTTCTCAGCTCTTGGTTCTTTGCTCTCGGTTCTCAGCTTTCGGTTCTCGGCTCTTGGTTTTCGGCTCTGGGTTCTCAGCTCTACCTTCTTGGTTCTTTGCTCTCGGTTCTCTGTTCTTAGCTTTCGGCTCTGGGTTCTTGGTTCTTTGCTCTCGGTTCTCTGTTCTTAGCTTTCGGCTCTCGGTTCTTGGTTCTTTGCTCTCTGCTCTCTTTTCTCAGCTTTCGGCTTTCGGTTCTTGGCTCTTGGTTCTTTGCTTTCGGTTTTTAGCTCTCGGTTCTTGGTTATTTGCTCTCGGTCCTCTGTTCTCAGCTTTCGGCTCTCGGTCCTTGGCTCTTGGTTCTTTGCTTTCGGTTCTCAGCTCTCGGTTCTTGGTTCTTGGTTCTTTGCTCTCGTCTCTCTGTTCTCAGCTCTAGGTTCTAGGTTATTTGCTCTCGGCTCTCGGTTCTCAGCTCCTGGTTCCTGGTTCTTTGCTCTCGGTTCTCAGCATTCAGTTCTCGGCTCTTGGATACTTGGTCTTGGTTTTCGGCTCTCGGTTCTCAGCTCTCAGTTCTTGGTTCTTTGCTCTCGGTTCTTTGTTTTCGTCTCTCTGTTCTCGGTTCTCAGCTTGTGGCTCTTGGATCTTTGCTCTTGGTTCTCGGCTCTTGGATATTTGCTCTTGGTTCTCGGCTCTCGGTTCTCGGTTTTCAGCTCTAGGTTCTAGGTTTTTTGCTCTCGGCTCTCGGTTCTCAGCTCCTGGTTCTCGGTTCTTTGCTCTCGGTTCTCAGCTTTCGGTTCTCGGCTCTTGGATCTTTGGTCTTGGTTTTCGGCTCTCGGTTCTTGGTTCTTTGCTCTCGGTTCTTTGCTCTTGTCTGTCGGTTCTCGGTTCTCAGCTCTTGGTTCTTTGCTCTCGGTTCTCAGCTTTCGGTTCTCGGCTCTTGGTTTTCGGCTCTGGGTTCTCAGCTCTACCTTCTTGGTTCTTTGCTCTCGGTTCTCTGTTCTTAGCTTTCGGCTCTGGGTTCTTGGTTCTTTGCTCTCGGTTATCAGCTTTCGGTTGTCGGCTCTTGGATCTTTGGTCTTGGTTTTCGGCTCTCGGTTCTCAGCTCTCCGTTCTTGGTTCTTTGCTCTCGGTTCTCGGTTCTCAGCTTTTGGCTCTTGGATCTTTGCTCTTGGTTCTCGGCTCTTGGATATTTGCTCTTGGTTCTCGGCTCTCGGTTCTCGGTTTTCAGCTCTAGGTTCTAGGTTTTTTGCTCTCGGCTCTCGGTTCTCAGCTCCTGGTTCTCGGTTCTTTGCTCTCGGTTCTCAGCTTTCGGTTCTCGGCTCTTGGATCTTTGGTCTTGGTTTTCGGCTCTCGGTTCTTGGTTCTTTGCTCTCGGTTCTTTGCTCTTGTCTGTCGGTTCTCGGTTCTCAGCTCTTGGTTCTTTGCTCTCGGTTCTCAGCTTTCGGTTCTCGGCTCTTGGTTTTCGGCTCTGGGTTCTCAGCTCTACCTTCTTGGTTCTTTGCTCTCGGTTCTCTGTTCTTAGCTTTCGGCTCTGGGTTCTTGGTTCTTTGCTCTCGGTTCTCTGTTCTTAGCTTTCGGCTCTCGGTTCTTGGTTCTTTGCTCTCTGCTCTCTTTTCTCAGCTTTCGGCTTTCGGTTCTTGGCTCTTGGTTCTTTGCTTTCGGTTTTTAGCTCTCGGTTTTTGGTTATTTGCTCTCGGTCCTCTGTTCTCAGCTTTCGGCTCTCGGTTCTTGGCTCTTGGTTCTTTGCTTTCGGTTCTCAGCTCTCGGTTCTTGGTTCTTTGCTCTCGTCTCTCTGTTCTCAGCTCTAGGTTCTAGGTTATTTGCTCTCGGCTCTCGGTTCTCAGCTCCTGGTTCCTGGTTCTTTGCTCTCGGTTCTCAGCATTCAGTTCTCGGCTCTTGGATACTTGGTCTTGGTTTTCGGCTCTCGGTTCTCAGCTCTCAGTTCTTGGTTCTTTGCTCTCGGTTCTTTGTTTTCGTCTCTCTGTTCTCGGTTCTCAGCTTGTGGCTCTTGGATCTTTGCTCTTGGTTCTCGGCTCTTGGATATTTGCTCTTGGTTCTCGGCTCTCGGTTCTCGGTTTTCAGCTCTAGGTTCTAGGTTTTTTGCTCTCGGCTCTCGGTTCTCAGCTCCTGGTTCTCGGTTCTTTGCTCTCGGTTCTCAGCTTTCGGTTCTCGGCTCTTGGATCTTTGGTCTTGGTTTTCGGCTCTCGGTTCTTGGTTCTTTGCTCTCGGTTCTTTGCTCTTGTCTGTCGGTTCTCGGTTCTCAGCTCTTGGTTCTTTGCTCTCGGTTCTCAGCTTTCGGTTCTCGGCTCTTGGTTTTCGGCTCTGGGTTCTCAGCTCTACCTTCTTGGTTCTTTGCTCTCGGTTCTCTGTTCTTAGCTTTCGGCTCTGGGTTCTTGGTTCTTTGCTCTCGGTTCTCTGTTCTTAGCTTTCGGCTCTCGGTTCTTGGTTCTTTGCTCTCTGCTCTCTTTTCTCAGCTTTCGGCTTTCGGTTCTTGGCTCTTGGTTCTTTGCTTTCGGTTCTCAGCTCTCGGTTCTTTGCTCTCGTCTCTCGGTTTCAGTTCTCAGCTCTAGGTTCTAGGTTATTTGCTCTCAGCTCTCGGTTCTCAGCTCCTGGTTCCTGGTTCTTTGCTCTCGGTTATCAGCTTTCGGTTGTCGGCTCTTGGATCTTTGGTCTTGGTTTTCGGCTCTCGGTTCTCAGCTCTCCGTTCTTGGTTCTTTGCTCTCGGTTCTTTGCTCTTGTTTTTCGGTTCTCGGTTCTCAGCTCTTGGTTGTTTGCTCTTGATTCTCAGGTTTCGGCTCTTGGATCTTTGCTCTTGGTTCTCGGCTCTTGGATCTTTGCTCTTGGTTCTCGGTTCTCGGTTCTTAGCTCTCGGTTCCTGATTCTCTGCTCTCGGTTCTTTGCTCTCGTCTCAGCTCTCGGTTCTTGGTCCTTTGCTCTCGGTTCTCGGTTCTCAGCTTTTGGCTCTTGGATCTTTGCTCTTGGTTCTCGGCTCTTGGATATTTGCTCTTGGTTCTCGGCTCTCGGTTCTCGGTTTTCAGCTCTAGGTTCTAGGTTTTTTGCTCTCGGCTCTCGGTTCTCAGCTCCTGGTTCTCGGTTCTTTGCTCTCGGTTCTCAGCTTTCGGTTCTCGGCTCTTGGATCTTTGGTCTTGGTTTTCGGCTCTCGGTTCTTGGTTCTTTGCTCTCGGTTCTTTGCTCTTGTCTGTCGGTTCTCGGTTCTCAGCTCTTGGTTCTTTGCTCTCGGTTCTCAGCTTTCGGTTCTCGGCTCTTGGTTTTCGGCTCTGGGTTCTCAGCTCTGGGTTCTTGGTTCTTTGCTCTCGGTTCTCTGTTCTTAGCTTTCGGCTCTGGGTTCTTGGTTCTTTGCTCTCGGTTCTCTGTTCTTAGCTTTCGGCTCTCGGTTCTTGGTTCTTTGCTCTCTGCTCTCTTTTCTCAGCTTTCGGCTTTCGGTTCTTGGCTCTTGGTTCTTTGCTTTCGGTTCTCAGCTCTCGGTTCTTTGCTCTCGTCTCTCGGTTCTCAGTTCTCAGCTCTAGGTTCTAGGTTATTTGCTCTCAGCTCTCGGTTCTCAGCTCCTGGTTCCTGGTTCTTTGCTCTCGGTTATCAGCTTTCGGTTGTCGGATCTTGGATCTTTGGTCTTGGTTTTCGGCTCTCGGTTCTCAGCTCTCCGTTCTTGGTTCTTTGCTCTCGGTTCTTTGCTCTTGTTTTTCGGTTCTCGGTTCTCAGCTTTTGGTTGTTTGCTCTCGATTCTCAGCTTTCGGCTCTTGGATCTTTGCTCTTGGTTCTCGGCTCTTGGATCTTTGCTCTTGGTTCTCGGTTCTCGGTTCTTAGCTCTCGGTTCCTGATTCTCTGCTCTCGGTTCTTTGCTCTCGTCTCAGCTCTCGGTTCTTGGTCCTTTGCTCTCGGTTCTCGGTTCTCCGTTTTCGGCTCTTGGATCTTTGCTTTTCCTTTTCGGCTCTTGGTTCTTGGTTTTTTGCTCTCGTCTCTCGGTTTTCAGCTCTCGGTTCTTGGTTCTTTGCTCTCGTCATTCGGTTCTCAGCTCTCGGTTCTTGGTTGTTTGCTCTTGTCTCTCGGTTCTCAGCTCTCGGTTCTTTGCTCTCGGTTCTCTGTTCTCAGCTTTCGGCTCTCGGTTCTTGGCTCTTGGTTCTTTGCTCTCGGTTCTCAGCTCTTGGTTCTTTACTATCGTCTCTCGGTTCTCAGTTTTTAGCTTCAGGTTCTATGTTTCTTGCTTTAGGCTCTCGGTTTTCGCCTCATGGTTCTTGGTTCTTTGCTGTCGGTTCTCAGCTTTCGGTTCTCGGCTCTTGGATCTTTGGTCTTGGTTTTCGGTTCTCGGTTCTCAGCTCTCGGTTCTTTGTTATTTGCTTTCGGTCCTCTGTTCTCAGCTTTCGGCTCTCGGTTCTTGGCTCTTGGTTCTTTGCTTTCGGTTCTCAGCTCTCGGTTCTTGGTTCTTTGCTCTCGTCTCTCTGTTCTCAGTTCTCAGCTCTAGGTTCTAGGTTATTTCCTCTCGGCTCTCGGTTCTCAGCTCCTGGTTCCTGGTTCTTTGCTCTGGCTCTCAGCATTCAGTTCTCGGCTCTTGGATACTTGGTCTTGGTTTTCGGCTCTCGGTTCTCAGCTCTCAGTTCTTGGTTTTTTGCTCTCGGTTCTTTGTTTTCGTCTCTCTGTTCTCGGTTCTCAGCTTTTGGCTCTTGGATCTTTGCTCTTGGTTCTCGGCTCTTGGATATTTGCTCTTGGTTCTCGGCTCTCGGTTCTCGGTTTTCAGCTCTAGGTTCTAGGTTTTTTGCTCTCGGCTCTCGGTTCTCAGCTCCTGGTTCTCGGTTCTTTCCTCGGTTCTCAGCTTTCGGTTCTCGGCTCTTGGATCTTTGGTCTTGGTTTTCGGCTCTCGGTTCTTGGTTATTTGCTCTCGGTTCTTTGCTCTTGTCTGTCGGTTCTCGGTTCTCAGCTCTTGGTTCTTTGCTCTCGGTTCTCAGCTTTCGGTTCTCGGCTCTTGGTTTTCGGCTCTGGGTTCTCAGCTCTAGGTTCTTGGTTCTTTGCTCTCGGTTCTCTGTTCTTAGCTTTCGGCTCTGAGTTCTTGGTTCTTTGCTCTCGGTTCTCTGTTCTTAGCTTTCAGCTCTCGGTTCTTGGTTCTTTGCTCTCTGCTCTCTTTTCTCAGCTTTCGGCTTTCGGTTCTTGGCTCTTGGTTCTTTGCTTTCGGTTCTCAGCTCTCGGTTCTTTGCTCTCGTCTCTCGGTTCTCAGTTCTCAGCTCTAGGTTCTAGGTTATTTGCTCTCAGCTCTCGGTTCTCAGCTCCTGGTTCCTGGTTCTTTGCTCTCGGTTATCAGCTTTCGGTTGTCGGCTCTTGGATCTTTGGTCTTGGTTTTCGGCTCTCGGTTCTCAGCTCTCCGTTCGTGGTTCTTTGCTCTCGGTTCTCGGTTCTCAGCTTTTGGCTCTTGGATCTTTGCTCTTGGTTCTCGGCTCTTGGATATTTGCTCTTGGTTCTCGGCTCTCGGTTCTCGGTTTTCAGCTCTAGGTTCTAGGTTTTTTGCTCTCGGCTCTCGGTTCTCAGCTCCTGGTTCTCGGTTCTTTGCTCTCGGTTCTCAGCTTTCGGTTCTCGGCTCTTGGATCTTTGGTCTTGGTTTTCGGCTCTCGGTTCTTGGTTCTTTGCTCTCGGTTCTTTGCTCTTGTCTCTCGGTTCTCGGCTCTCAGCTATTGGTTGTTTGCTCTCGGTTCTCAGCTTTCGGCTCTTGGATCTTTGCTCTTGTTTATCGGCTCTTGGATCTTTGCTCTTGGTTCTCGGCTCTTGGCTCTCGGTTCTTTGCTCTTGTCTCTCGGTTCTCAGCTCTTGGTTCTTTGCTCTCGGTTCTCAGCTCTCGGTTCTTGGCTCTTGGTTTTTTGCTCTCGGTTCTCAGCTCTCGGTTCTTTGCTCTCGGCTCTTGGTTCTCAGCTCTTGGTTGTCTGTTCTCGGTTCCCAGCTCCCGGTTCTTGGTTGTTTGCTCTCGTCTCTCGGTTCTCAGCTTTCGGTTCTTGGTTCTTTGCTCTCGGTTCTCTGTTATCAGCTTTCGGCTCTTGTATCCTGGCTCTTGGTTCTTTGCTCTCGTCTGTCGGTTCTCAGCTTTCGGTTCTTGGTTCTTTGCTCTCGTTTCTTTGCTCTCGGTTCTCAGCACTCGGTTCTTTGCTCTCGTCCCTCAGTTCTCAGCTCTCGCTTCTTGGTTTTTTGCTCTCGTCTCTCGGTTCTCAGCTCTCGGTGTTTGGTTGTTTTCTCTCGTCTCTCGGTTCTCACCTCTCGGTTCTTTGCTCTCGGTTCTCTGTTCTCAGCTTTCGGCTCTCGGTTCTTGGTTCTTTGCTCTCGTCCCTTGGATCTCAGCTCTCAGCTCTCGGTTCTCAGCTCTTGGTTTTTGGTCCTTTGCTCTTTGTTCTCGGCTCTTGGTTCTTTGCTCTTGGTTGTTTGCGGCCCCCTTGTTTCTCAGCTTTTCGGTTCTTGGTTCTTTGCTCTCGGTTCTCTGTTCTCAGCTTTCGGCTCTCAGTTCTTGGTTCTTTGCTCTCGGTTGTCTGTTTTCAGCTTTCAGCTCTCGGTTCTTGGCTCTTGGTTTTTTGCTCTCGGTTCTCAGCTCTCGGTTCTTTGCTCTCGGCTCTCGGTTCTCAGCTCTTGGTTGTTTGCTGTCGGTTCCCAGCTCCCGGTTTTTGGTTGTTTGCTCTCATCTCTCGGTTCTCAGCTCTCGGTTGTTTGGTTGTTTTCTCTCGTCTCTCGGTTCTCACCTCTCGGTTCTTTGCTCTCGGTTCTCTGTTCTCAGCTTTCGGCTCTGAGTTCTTGGTTCTTTGCTCTCGGTTCTCTGTTCTTAGCTTTCAGCTCTCGGTTCTTGGTTCTTTGCTCTCTGCTCTCTTTTCTCAGCTTTCGGCTTTCGGTTCTTGGCTCTTGGTTCTTTGCTTTCGGTTCTCAGCTCTCGGTTCTTTGCTCTCGTCTCTCGGTTCTTAGTTCTCAGCTCTAGGTTCTAGGTTATTTGCTCTCAGCTCTCGGTTCTCAGCTCCTGGTTCCTGGTTCTTTGCTCTCGGTTATCAGCTTTCGGTTGTCGGCTCTTGGATCTTTGGTCTTGGTTTTCGGCTCTCGGTTCTCAGCTCTCCGTTCGTGGTTCTTTGCTCTCGGTTCTCGGTTCTCAGCTTTTGGCTCTTGGATCTTTGCTCTTGGTTCTCGGCTCTTGGATATTTGCTCTTGGTTCTCGGCTCTCTGTTCTCGGTTTTCAGCTCTAGGTTCTAGGTTTTTTGCTCTCGGCTCTCGGTTCTCAGCTCCTGGTTCTCGGTTCTTTGCTCTCGGTTCTCAGCTTTCGGTTCTCGGCTCTTGGATCTTTGGTCTTGGTTTTCGGCTCTCGGTTCTTGGTTCTTTGCTCTCGGTTCTTTGCTCTTGTCTCTCGGTTCTCGGCTCTCAGCTATTGGTTGTTTGCTCTCGGTTCTCAGCTTTCGGCTCTTGGATCTTTGCTCTTGTTTATCGGCTCTTGGATCTTTGCTCTTGGTTCTCGGCTCTTGGCTCTCGGTTCTTTGCTCTTGTCTCTCGGTTCTCAGCTCTTGGTTCTTTGCTCTCGGTTCTCAGCTCTCGGTTCTTGGCTCTTGGTTTTTTGC
Source organism: Oryzias latipes (assembly GCF_053564925.1). NCBI lineage: Eukaryota > Metazoa > Chordata > Actinopteri > Beloniformes > Adrianichthyidae > Oryzias > Oryzias latipes. The sequence goes on along the minus strand of NC_136248.1, from coordinate 32,584,345 downwards.
TCTCGGTTCTCAGCTCTCGGTTCTTTGCTCTCGGCTCTTGGTTCTCAGCTCTTGGTTGTCTGCTCTCGGTTCCCAGCTCCCGGTTCTTGGTTGTTTGCTCTCGTCTCTCGGTTCTCAGCTTTCGGTTCTTGGTTCTTTGCTCTCGGTTCTCTGTTATCAGCTTTCGGCTCTTGTATCCTGGCTCTTGGTTCTTTGCTCTCGTCTGTCGGTTCTCAGCTTTCGGTTCTTGGTTCTTTGCTCTCGTTTCTTTGCTCTCGGTTCTCAGCACTCGGTTCTTTGCTCTCGTCCCTCAGTTCTCAGCTCTCGCTTCTTGGTTTTTTGCTCTCGTCTCTCGGTTCTCAGCTCTCGGTGTTTGGTTGTTTTCTCTCGTCTCTCGGTTCTCACCTCTCGGTTCTTTGCTCTCGGTTCTCTGTTCTCAGCTTTCGGCTCTCGGTTCTTGGTTCTTTGCTCTCGTCCCTTGGATCTCAGCTCTCAGCTCTCGGTTCTCAGCTCTTGGTTTTTGGTCCTTTGCTCTTTGTTCTCGGCTCTTGGTTCTTTGCTCTTGGTTGTTTGCGGCCCCCTTGTTTCTCAGCTTTTCGGTTCTTGGTTCTTTGTTCTCGGTTCTCTGTTCTCAGCTTTCGGCTCTCAGTTCTTGGTTCTTTGCTCTCGGTTGTCTGTTTTCAGCTTTCAGCTCTCGGTTCTTGGCTCTTGGTTTTTTGCTCTCGGTTCTCAGCTCTCGGTTCTTTGCTCTCGGCTCTCGGTTCTCAGCTCTTGGTTGTTTGCTGTCGGTTCCCAGCTCCCGGTTTTTGGTTGTTTGCTCTCATCTCTCGGTTCTCAGCTCTCGGTTCTTGGTGCTTTGCTCTCGGTTCTCTGTTCTCAGCTTTCGGTTCTTGGTTCTTTGCTCTCGGTTCTCTTTTCTCAGGTTTCGGCTCTCTGTTCTTGGCTCTTGGTTCTTTGCTTTCGGTTCTCAGCTCTCGGTTCTTGGTTCTTTGCTCACGTCTCTTGGTTTTCAGTTCTCAGCTCTAGGTTCTAGGTTTTTTGCTCTCGGCTCTTGGTTCTCAGGTCCTGGTTCTTGGTTTTTTGCTCTCGGTTCTCAGCTTTCGGTTCTCGGCTCTTGGATCTTTGGTCTTGGGGTTCGGCTCTCGGTTCTTGGTTCTTTGCTCTCGGTTCTTTGCTCTTGTCTCTCGGTTCTCGGTTCTCAGCTATTGGTTGTTTGCTCTCGGTTCTATGCTTTCGGCTCTTGGATCTTTACTCTTGTTTATCGGCTCTTGGATATTTGTTCTTGGTTCTCGACTATTGGTTCTTGGTTCTTTGCTCTCGTCTCTCGGTTTTCAGCTCTCGGTTCTTGGTTCTTTGCTGTCGGTTCTTTGTTCTCAGCTTTCGGCTCACGGTTCTTGGTTCTTTGCTCTCGGTTCTCTGTTCTCACCTTTCGGCTCTTGGTTCTTGGCTCTTGGTTCTTTGCTTTCGTCTCTCGGTTATCAGCTCTCGGTTCTTGGTTCTTTGCTCTCGGTTCTTTGCTCTTGGTTCACAGCACTCGGTTCTTTGCTCTCGGCTCTCGGTTCTCAGCTCTTGGTTGTTTGCTCTCGGTTCCCAGCTCCCGGTTCTTGGTTGTTTGCTCTCGTCTCTCGGTTCTCAGCTTTCGGTTCTAGGCTGTTGGATATTTGGTCCTGGTTTTCGGCTCTCGGTTCTCAGCTCTCGGTTCTTGGTGCTTTGCTTTCGGTTCTCTGTTCTCAGCTTTCGGTTCTTGGTTCTTTGCTCTCGGTTCTCTTTTCTCAGCTTTCGGCTCTCGGTTCTTGGCTCTTGGTTCTTTGCCTTCGGTTTTCTCAGCTCTCGGTTCTTGATTCTTTGCTCACGTCTCTTGGTTCTCAGTTCTCAGCTCTAGGTTCTAGGTTTTTTGCTCTTGGCTCTCGGTTCTCAGGTCCTGGTTCTTGGTTTTTTGCTCTCGGTTCTCAGGTATTGGTTCTTGGTTTTTTGCTCTTGTCTCTCGGATCTCAGTTTTCAGCTCTAGGTTCTAGGATTTTTGCTCTCGGCTCTCGGTTCTCAGCTCCAGGTTCTTGGTTCTTTCCTCTCATTTCTCAGCTTTCGGTTCTCGGCTGTTGGATATTTGGTCTTGGTTTTCGGCTCTCGGTTCTCAGCTCTCGGTTCTTGGTGCTTTGCTCTCGGTTCTCTGTTCTCAGCTTTCGGTTCTTGGTTCTTTGCTCTCGGTTCTCTTTTCTCAGGTTTCGGCTCTCTGTTCTTGGCTCTTGGTTCTTTGCTTTCGGTTCTCAGCTCTCGGTTCTTGGTTCTTTGCTCACGTCTCTTGGTTTTCAGTTCTCAGCTCTAGGTTCTAGGTTTTTTGCTCTCGGCTCTTGGTTCTCAGGTCCTGGTTCTTGGTTTTTTGCTCTCGGTTCTCAGCTTTCGGTTCTCGGCTCTTGGATCTTTGGTCTTGGGGTTCGGCTCTCGGTTCTTGGTTCTTTGCTCTCGGTTCTTTGCTCTTGTCTCTCGGTTCTCGGTTCTCAGCTATTGGTTGTTTGCTCTCGGTTTTATGCTTTCGGCTCTTGGATCTTTACTCTTGTTTATCGGCTCTTGGATATTTGTTCTTGGTTCTCGACTATTGGTTCTTGGTTCTTTGCTCTCGTCTCTCGGTTTTCAGCTCTCGGTTCTTGGTTCTTTGCTGTCGGTTCTTTGTTCTCAGCTTTCGGCTCACGGTTCTTGGTTCTTTGCTCTCGGTTCTCTGTTCTCACCTTTCGGCTCTTGGTTCTTGGCTCTTGGTTCTTTGCTTTCGTCTCTCGGTTATCAGCTCTCGGTTCTTGGTTCTTTGCTCTCGGTTCTTTGCTCTTGGTTCACAGCACTCGGTTCTTTGCTCTCGGCTCTCGGTTCTCAGCTCTTGGTTGTTTGCTCTCGGTTCCCAGCTCCCGGTTCTTGGTTGTTTGCTCTCGTCTCTCGGTTCTCAGCTTTCGGTTCTAGGCTGTTGGATATTTGGTCCTGGTTTTCGGCTCTCGGTTCTCAGCTCTCGGTTCTTGGTGCTTTGCTTTCGGTTCTCTGTTGTCAGCTTTCGGTTCTTGGTTCTTTGCTCTCGGTTCTCTTTTCTCAGCTTTCGGCTCTCGGTTCTTGGCTCTTGGTTCTTTGCCTTCGGTTTTCTCAGCTCTCGGTTCTTGATTCTTTGCTCACGTCTCTTGGTTCTCAGTTCTCAGCTCTAGGTTCTAGGTTTTTTGCTCTTGGCTCTCGGTTCTCAGGTCCTGGTTCTTGGTTTTTTGCTCTCGGTTCTCAGCTTTCGGTTCTCGGCTCTCAGCTATTGGTTGTTTGCTCTCGGTTCTCAGCTTTCGGCTCTTGGATCTTTGCTCTTGTTTATCGGCTCTTGGATCTTTGCTCTTGGTTCTCGGCTCTTGGCTCTCGGTTCTTTGCTCTTGTCTCTCGGTTCTCAACTCTTGGTTCTTTGCTCTCGGTTCTCAGCTCTCGGTTCTTGGCTCTTGGTTTTTTGCTCTCGGTTCTCAGCTCTCGGTTCTTTGCTCTCGGCTCTCGGTTCTCAGCTCTTGGTTGTCTGCTCTCGGTTCCCAGCTCCCGGTTCTTGGTTGTTTGCTCTCGTCTCTCGGTTCTCAGCTTTCGGTTCTTGGTTCTTTGCTCTCGGTTCTCTGTTATCAGCTTTCGGCTCTTGTATCCTGGCTCTTGGTTCTTTGCTCTCGTCTGTCGGTTCTCAGCTTTCGGTTCTTGGTTCTTTGCTCTCGTTTCTTTGCTCTCGGTTTTCAGCACTAGGTTCTTTGCTCTCGTCCCTCAGTTCTCAGCTCTCGCTTCTTGGTTTTTTGTTTTCGTCTCTCGGTTCTCAGCTCTCGGTGTTTGGTTGTTTTCTCTCGTCTCTCGGTTCTCACCTCTCGGTTCTTTGCTCTCGGTTCTCTTTTCTCAGCTTTCGGCCCTCGGTTCTTGGTTCTTTGCTCTCGTCCCTTGGATCTCAGCTCTCAGCTCTCGGTTCTCAGCTCTTGGTTTTTGGTCCTTTGCTCTTTGTTCTCGGCTCCTGGTTCTTTGCTCTTGGTTGTTTGCGGCCCTCTTGTTTCTCAGCTTTTCGGTTCTTGGTTCTTTGCTCTCGGTTCTTTGTTCTCAGCTTTCGGCTCTCAGTTCTTGGTTCTTTGCTCTCGGTTGTCTGTTTTCAGCTTTCAGCTCTCGGTTCTTGGCTCTTGGTTTTTTGCTCTCGGTTCTCAGCTCTCGGTTCTTTGCTCTCGGCTCTCAGGCCTCAGCTCTTGGTTGTTTGCTCTCGGTTCCCAGCTCCCGGTTCTTGGTTGTTTGCTCTCGTCTCTCGGTTCTCAGCTTTCGGTTTCTTGGTTCTTTGCTCTCGGTTCTCTGTTATCAGCTTTCGGCTCTTGGTTCTTTGCTCTCGGTTCTCAGCTCTCGGTTCTTGGCTCTTGGTTTTTTGCTCTCGGTTCTCAGCTCTCGGTTCTTTGCTCTCGGCTCTCGGTTCTCAGCTCTTGGTTGTTTGCTGTCGGTTCCCAACTCCCGGTTCTTGGTTGTTTGCTCTCGTCTCTCGGTTCTCAGCTTTCGGTTCTCGGCTGTTGGATATTTGGTCATGGTTTTCGGCTTTCGGTTCTCAGCTCTCGGTTCTTGGTGCTTTGCTCTCGGTTCTCTGTTCTCAGCTTTCGGTTCTTGGTTCTTTGCTCTCGGTTCTCTTTTCTCAGCTTTCGGCTCTCGGTTCTTGGCTCTTGGTTCTTTGCTTTCGGTTCTCAGCTCTCGGTTCTTGGTTCTTTGCTCACGTCTCTCGGTTCTCAGTTCTCAGCTCTAGGTTCTAGGTATTTTGCTCTTGGCTCTCGGTTCTCAGGTCTTGGTTCTTGGTTTTTTGCTCTCGGTTCTCAGCTTTCGGTTCTCGGCTCTTGGATCTTTGGTCTTGGTTTTCGGCTCTCGGTTCTTGGTTCTTTGCTCTCGGTTCTTTGCTATTGTCTCTCGGTTCTCGGCTCTCAGCTATTGGTTGTTTGCTCTCGGTTCTCAGCTTTCGGCTCTTGGATCTTTGCTCTTGTTTATCGGCTCTTGGATCTTTGCTCTTGGTTCTCGGCTCTTGGCTCTCGGTTCTTTGCTCTTGTCTCTCGGTTCTCGGTTCTCAGCTCTTGGTTATTTGCTCTCGGTTCTCAGCTCACGGTTCTTGGCTCTTGGTTTTTTGCTCTCGGTTCTCAGCTCTCGGTTCTTTGCTCTCGGCTCTCGGTTCTCAGCTCTTGGTTGTCTGCTCTCGGTTCCCAGCTCCCGGTTCTTGGTTGTTTGCTCTCGGTTCTCTGTTATCAGCTTTCGGCTCTTGGTTCCTGGCTCTTGGTTCTTTGCTCTCGTCTGTCGGTTCTCAGCTTTCGGTTCTTGGTTCTTTGCTCTCGTTTCTTTGCTCTCGGTTCTCAGCACTCGGTTCTTTGCTCTCGTCCCTCAGTTCTCAGCTCTCGCTACTTGGTTTTTTGCTCTCGTCTCTCGGTTCTCAGCTCTGGGTTTTTGGTTGTTTTCTCTCGTCTCTCGGTTCTCACCTCTCGGTTCTTTGCTCTCGGTTCTCTGTTCTCAGCTTTCGGCTCTCGGTTCTTGGTTCTTTCCTCTCGTCCCTTGGATCTCGGCTCTCAGCTCTCGGTTATCAGCTCTTGGTTTTTGGTCCTTTGCTCTTGGTTCTCGGCTCTTGGTTCTTTGCTCTTGGTTGTTTGCGGCCCCCTTGTTTCTCAGCTTTTCGGTTCTTGGTTCTTTGCTCTCGGTTCTCTGTTTTCAGCTTTCGGCTCTCAGTTCTTGGTTCTTTGCTCTCGGTTGTCTGTTTTCAGCTTTCAGCTCTCGGTTCTTGGCTCTTGGTTTTTTGCTTTCGGTTCTCAGTTCTTGGTTCTTTGCTCTCGGTTCTTTGCTCTTGTTTTTCGGTTCTCGGTTCTCAGCTCTTGGTTGTTTGCTCTCGATTCTCAGCTTTCGGCTCTTGGATCTTTGCTCTTGGTTCTCGGCTCTTGGATCTTTGCTCTTGGTTCTCGGTTCTCGGTTCTCGATTCTTAGCTCTCGGTTCCTGATTCTCTGCTCTCGGTTCTTTGCTCTCGTCTCAGCTCTCGGTTCTTGGTCCTTTGCTCTCGGTTCTCGGTTCTCCGCTTTCGGCTCTCGGCTCTTGGATCTTTGTTCTTGCTTTTCGGCTCTTGGTTCTTGGTTTTTTGCTCTCGTCTCTCGGTTTTCAGCTCTCGGTTCTTGGTTCTTTGCTCTCGTCATTCGGTTCTCAGCTCTCGGTTCTTGGTTGTTTGCTCTTGTCTCTCGGTTCTCAGCTCTCGGTTCTTTGCTCTCGGTTCTCTGTTCTCAGCTTTCGGCTCTCGGTTCTTGACTCTTGGTTCTTTGCTCTCGGTTCTCTGCTCTTGGTTCTTTACTATCGTCTCTCGGTTCTCAGTTTTTAGCTTCAGGTTCTATGTTTTTTGCTTTAGGCTCTCGGTTCTCGGCTCCTGGTTCCTGGTTCTTTGCTCTCGGTTATCAGCTTTCGGTTGTCGGCTCTTGGATCTTTGGTCTTGGTTTTCGGCTCTCGGTTCTCAGCTCTCCGTTCTTGGTTCTTTGCTCTCGGTTCTTTGCTCTTGTTTTTCGGTTATCGGTTCTCAGCTCTTGGTTGTATGCTCTCGATTCTCAGCTTTCGGCTCTTGTATCTTTGCTCTTGGTTCTCTGCTCTTGGATCTTTGCTCTTGGTTCTCGGTTCTCGGTTCTCGGTTCTTAGCTCTCGGTTCCTGATTCTCTGCTCTCGGTTCTTTGCTCTCGTCTCAGCTCTCGGTTCTTGGTCCTTTGCTCTCGGTTCTCGGTTCTCCGCTTTCGGCTCTCGGCTCTTGGATCTTTGCTCTTGCTTTTCGGCTCTTGGTTCTTGGTTTTTTGCTCTCGTCTCTCGGTTTTCAGCTCTCGGTTCTTGGTTCTTTGCTCTCGTCATTCGGTTCTCAGCTCTCGGTTCTTGGTTGTTTGCTCTTGTCTCTCGGTTCTCAGCTCTCGGTTCTTTGCTCTCGGTTCTCTGTTTTCAGCTTTCGGCTCTCGGTTCTTGGCTCTTGGTTCTTTGCTCTCGGTTCTCAGCTCTTGGTTCTTTACTATCGTCTCTCGGTTCTCAGTTTTTAGCTTCAGGTTCTATGTTTTTTGCTTTAGGCTCTCGGTTCTCGGCTCATGGTTCTTGGTTCTTAGCTGTCGGTTCTCAGCTTTCGGTTCTCGGCTCTTGGATCTTTGGTCTTGGTTTTCGGCTCTCGGTTCTCAGCTCTCGGTTCTTGGTTATTTGCTCTCGGTCCTCTGTTCTCAGCTTTCGGCTCTCGGTTCTTGGCTCTTGGTTCTTTGCTTTCGGTTCTCAGCTCTCGGTTCTTGGTTCTTTGCTCTCGTCTCTCTGTTCTCAGCTCTAGGTTCTAGGTTATTTGCTCTCGGCTCTCGGTTCTCAGCTCCTGGTTCCTGGTTCTTTGCTCTCGGTTCTCAGCATTCAGTTCTCGGCTCTTGGATACTTGGTCTTGGTTTTCGGCTCTCGGTTCTCAGCTCTCAGTTCTTGGTTCTTTGCTTTCGGTTCTTTGTTTTCGTCTCTCTGTTCTCGGTTCTCAGCTTGTGGCTCTTGGATCTTTGCTCTTGGTTCTCGGCTCTTGGATATTTGCTCTTGGTTCTCGGCTCTCGGTTCTCGGTTTTCAGCTCTAGGTTCTAGGTTTTTTGCTCTCGGCTCTCGGTTCTCAGCTCCTGGTTCTCGGTTCTTTGCTCTCGGTTCTCAGCTTTCGGTTCTCGGCTCTTGGATCTTTGGTCTTGGTTTTCGGCTCTCGGTTCTTGGTTCTTTGCTCTCGGTTCTTTGCTCTTGTCTGTCGGTTCTCGGTTCTCAGCTCTTGGTTCTTTGCTCTCGGTTCTCAGCTTTCGGTTCTCGGCTCTTGGTTTTCGGCTCTGGGTTCTCAGCTCTACCTTCTTGGTTCTTTGCTCTCGGTTCTCTGTTCTTAGCTTTCGGCTCTGGGTTCTTGGTTCTTTGCTCTCGGTTCTCTGTTCTTAGCTTTCGGCTCTCGGTTCTTGGTTCTTTGCTCTCTGCTCTCTTTTCTCAGCTTTCGGCTTTCGGTTCTTGGCTCTTGGTTCTTTGCTTTCGGTTCTCAGCTCTCGGTTCTTGGTTATTTGCTCTCGGTCCTCTGTTCTCAGCTTTCGGCTCTCGGTTCTTGGCTCTTGGTTCTTTGCTTTCGGTTCTCAGCTCTCGGTTCTTGGTTCTTTGCTCTCGTCTCTCTGTTCTCAGCTCTAGGTTCTAGGTTATTTGCTCTCGGCTCTCGGTTCTCAGCTCCTGGTTCCTGGTTCTTTGCTCTCGGTTCTCAGCATTCAGTTCTCGGCTCTTGGATACTTGGTCTTGGTTTTCGGCTCTCGGTTCTCAGCTCTCAGTTCTTGGTTCTTTGCTCTCGGTTCTTTGTTTTCGTCTCTCTGTTCTCGGTTCTCAGCTTGTGGCTCTTGGATCTTTGCTCTTGGTTCTCGGCTCTTGGATATTTGCTCTTGGTTCTCGGCTCTCGGTTCTCGGTTTTCAGCTCTAGGTTCTAGGTTTTTTGCTCTCGGCTCTCGGTTCTCAGCTCTCGGTTCTTGGTTCTTTGCTCACGTCTCTTGGTTTTCAGTTCTCAGCTCTAGGTTCTAGGTTTTTTGCTCTCGGCTCTTGGTTCTCAGGTCCTGGTTCTTGGTTTTTTGCTCTCGGTTCTCAGCTTTCGGTTCTCGGCTCTTGGATCTTTGGTCTTGGGGTTCGGCTCTCGGTTCTTGGTTCTTTGCTCTCGGTTCTTTGCTCTTGTCTCTCGGTTCTCGGTTCTCAGCTATTGGTTGTTTGCTCTCGGTTCTATGCTTTCGGCTCTTGGATCTTTACTCTTGTTTATCGGCTCTTGGATATTTGTTCTTGGTTCTCGACTATTGGTTCTTGGTTCTTTGCTCTCGTCTCTCGGTTTTCAGCTCTCGGTTCTTGGTTCTTTGCTGTCGGTTCTTTGTTCTCAGCTTTCGGCTCACGGTTCTTGGTTCTTTGCTCTCGGTTCTCTGTTCTCACCTTTCGGCTCTTGGTTCTTGGCTCTTGGTTCTTTGCTTTCGTCTCTCGGTTATCAGCTCTCGGTTCTTGGTTCTTTGCTCTCGGTTCTTTGCTCTTGGTTCACAGCACTCGGTTCTTTGCTCTCGGCTCTCGGTTCTCAGCTCTTGGTTGTTTGCTCTCGGTTCCCAGCTCCCGGTTCTTGGTTGTTTGCTCTCGTCTCTCGGTTCTCAGCTTTCGGTTCTAGGCTGTTGGATATTTGGTCCTGGTTTTCGGCTCTCGGTTCTCAGCTCTCGGTTCTTGGTGCTTTGCTTTCGGTTCTCTGTTCTCAGCTTTCGGTTCTTGGTTCTTTGCTCTCGGTTCTCTTTTCTCAGCTTTCGGCTCTCGGTTCTTGGCTCTTGGTTCTTTGCCTTCGGTTTTCTCAGCTCTCGGTTCTTGATTCTTTGCTCACGTCTCTTGGTTCTCAGTTCTCAGCTCTAGGTTCTAGGTTTTTTGCTCTTGGCTCTCGGTTCTCAGGTCCTGGTTCTTGGTTTTTTGCTCTCGGTTCTCAGGTATTGGTTCTTTTTTTTTTTTGCTCTTGTCTCTCGGATCTCAGTTTTCAGCTCTAGGTTCTAGGATTTTTGCTCTCGGCTCTCGGTTCTCAGCTCCAGGTTCTTGGTTCTTTCCTCTCATTTCTCAGCTTTCGGTTCTCGGCTGTTGGATATTTGGTCTTGGTTTTCGGCTCTCGGTTCTCAGCTCTCGGTTCTTGGTGCTTTGCTCTCGGTTCTCTGTTCTCAGCTTTCGGTTCTTGGTTCTTTGCTCTCGGTTCTCTTTTCTCAGGTTTCGGCTCTCTGTTCTTGGCTCTTGGTTCTTTGCTTTCGGTTCTCAGCTCTCGGTTCTTGGTTCTTTGCTCACGTCTCTTGGTTTTCAGTTCTCAGCTCTAGGTTCTAGGTTTTTTGCTCTCGGCTCTTGGTTCTCAGGTCCTGGTTCTTGGTTTTTTGCTCTCGGTTCTCAGCTTTCGGTTCTCGGCTCTTGGATCTTTGGTCTTGGGGTTCGGCTCTCGGTTCTTGGTTCTTTGCTCTCGGTTCTTTGCTCTTGTCTCTCGGTTCTCGGTTCTCAGCTATTGGTTGTTTGCTCTCGGTTTTATGCTTTCGGCTCTTGGATCTTTACTCTTGTTTATCGGCTCTTGGATATTTTTTCTTGGTTCTCGACTATTGGTTCTTGGTTCTTTGCTCTCGTCTCTCGGTTTTCAGCTCTCGGTTCTTGGTTCTTTGCTGTCGGTTCTTTGTTCTCAGCTTTCGGCTCACGGTTCTTGGTTCTTTGCTCTCGGTTCTCTGTTCTCACCTTTCGGCTCTTGGTTCTTGGCTCTTGGTTCTTTGCTTTCGTCTCTCGGTTATCAGCTCTCGGTTCTTGGTTCTTTGCTCTCGGTTCTTTGCTCTTGGTTCACAGCACTCGGTTCTTTGCTCTCGGCTCTCGGTTCTCAGCTCTTGGTTGTTTGCTCTCGGTTCCCAGCTCCCGGTTCTTGGTTGTTTGCTCTCGTCTCTCGGTTCTCAGCTTTCGGTTCTAGGCTGTTGGATATTTGGTCCTGGTTTTCGGCTCTCGGTTCTCAGCTCTCGGTTCTTGGTGCTTTGCTTTCGGTTCTCTGTTGTCAGCTTTCGGTTCTTGGTTCTTTGCTCTCGGTTCTCTTTTCTCAGCTTTCGGCTCTCGGTTCTTGGCTCTTGGTTCTTTGCCTTCGGTTTTCTCAGCTCTCGGTTCTTGATTCTTTGCTCACGTCTCTTGGTTCTCAGTTCTCAGCTCTAGGTTCTAGGTTTTTTGCTCTTGGCTCTCGGTTCTCAGGTCCTGGTTCTTGGTTTTTTGCTCTCGGTTCTCAGCTTTCGGTTCTCGGCTCTCAGCTATTGGTTGTTTGCTCTCGGTTCTCAGCTTTCGGCTCTTGGATCTTTGCTCTTGTTTATCGGCTCTTGGATCTTTGCTCTTGGTTCTCGGGTCTTGGCTCTCGGTTCTTTGCTCTTGTCTCTCGGTTCTCAACTCTTGGTTCTTTGCTCTCGGTTCTCAGCTCTCGGTTCTTGGCTCTTGGTTTTTTGCTCTCGGTTCTCAGCTCTCGGTTCTTTGCTCTCGGCTCTCGGTTCTCAGCTCTTGGTTGTCTGCTCTCGGTTCCCAGCTCCCGGTTCTTGGTTGTTTGCTCTCGTCTCTCGGTTCTCAGCTTTCGGTTCTTGGTTCTTTGCTCTCGGTTCTCTGTTATCAGCTTTCGGCTCTTGTATCCTGGCTCTTGGTTCTTTGCTCTCGTCTGTCGGTTCTCAGCTTTCGGTTCTTGGTTCTTTGCTCTCGTTTCTTTGCTCTCGGTTTTCAGCACTAGGTTCTTTGCTCTCGTCCCTCAGTTCTCAGCTCTCGCTTCTTGGTTTTTTGTTTTCGTCTCTCGGTTCTCAGCTCTCGGTGTTTGGTTGTTTTCTCTCGTCTCTCGGTTCTCACCTCTCGGTTCTTTGCTCTCGGTTCTCTTTTCTCAGCTTTCGGCCCTCGGTTCTTGGTTCTTTGCTCTCGTCCCTTGGATCTCAGCTCTCAGCTCTCGGTTCTCAGCTCTTGGTTTTTGGTCCTTTGCTCTTTGTTCTCGGCTCCTGGTTCTTTGCTCTTGGTTGTTTGCGGCCCTCTTGTTTCTCAGCTTTTCGGTTCTTGGTTCTTTGCTCTCGGTTCTTTGTTCTCAGCTTTCGGCTCTCAGTTCTTGGTTCTTTGCTCTCGGTTGTCTGTTTTCAGCTTTCAGCTCTCGGTTCTTGGCTCTTGGTTTTTTGCTCTCGGTTCTCAGCTCTCGGTTCTTTGCTCTCGGCTCTCAGGCCTCAGCTCTTGGTTGTTTGCTCTCGGTTCCCAGCTCCCGGTTCTTGGTTGTTTGCTCTCGTCTCTCGGTTCTCAGCTTTCGGTTTCTTGGTTCTTTGCTCTCGGTTCTCTGTTATCAGCTTTCGGCTCTTGGTTCTTTGCTCTCGGTTCTCAGCTCTCGGTTCTTGGCTCTTGGTTTTTTGCTCTCGGTTCTCAGCTCTCGGTTCTTTGCTCTCGGCTCTCGGTTCTCAGCTCTTGGTTGTTTGCTGTCGGTTCCCAACTCCCGGTTCTTGGTTGTTTGCTCTCGTCTCTCGGTTCTCAGCTTTCGGTTCTCGGCTGTTGGATATTTGGTCATGGTTTTCGGCTTTCGGTTCTCAGCTCTCGGTTCTTGGTGCTTTGCTCTCGGTTCTCTGTTCTCAGCTTTCGGTTCTTGGTTCTTTGCTCTCGGTTCTCTTTTCTCAGCTTTCGGCTCTCGGTTCTTGGCTCTTGGTTCTTTGCTTTCGGTTCTCAGCTCTCGGTTCTTGGTTCTTTGCTCACGTCTCTCGGTTCTCAGTTCTCAGCTCTAGGTTCTAGGTATTTTGCTCTTGGCTCTCGGTTCTCAGGTCTTGGTTCTTGGTTTTTTGCTCTCGGTTCTCAGCTTTCGGTTCTCGGCTCTTGGATCTTTGGTCTTGGTTTTCGGCTCTCGGTTCTTGGTTCTTTGCTCTCGGTTCTTTGCTATTGTCTCTCGGTTCTCGGCTCTCAGCTATTGGTTGTTTGCTCTCGGTTCTCAGCTTTCGGCTCTTGGATCTTTGCTCTTGTTTATCGGCTCTTGGATCTTTGCTCTTGGTTCTCGGCTCTTGGCTCTCGGTTCTTTGCTCTTGTCTCTCGGTTCTCGGTTCTCAGCTCTTGGTTATTTGCTCTCGGTTCTCAGCTCACGGTTCTTGGCTCTTGGTTTTTTGCTCTCGGTTCTCAGCTCTCGGTTCTTTGCTCTCGGCTCTCGGTTCTCAGCTCTTGGTTGTCTGCTCTCGGTTCCCAGCTCCCGGTTCTTGGTTGTTTGCTCTCGGTTCTCTGTTATCAGCTTTCGGCTCTTGGTTCCTGGCTCTTGGTTCTTTGCTCTCGTCTGTCGGTTCTCAGCTTTCGGTTCTTGGTTCTTTGCTCTCGTTTCTTTGCTCTCGGTTCTCAGCACTCGGTTCTTTGCTCTCGTCCCTCAGTTCTCAGCTCTCGCTACTTGGTTTTTTGCTCTCGTCTCTCGGTTCTCAGCTCTGGGTTTTTGGTTGTTTTCTCTCGTCTCTCGGTTCTCACCTCTCGGTTCTTTGCTCTCGGTTCTCTGTTCTCAGCTTTCGGCTCTCGGTTCTTGGTTCTTTCCTCTCGTCCCTTGGATCTCGGCTCTCAGCTCTCGGTTATCAGCTCTTGGTTTTTGGTCCTTTGCTCTTGGTTCTCGGCTCTTGGTTCTTTGCTCTTGGTTGTTTGCGGCCCCCTTGTTTCTCAGCTTTTCGGTTCTTGGTTCTTTGCTCTCGGTTCTCTGTTTTCAGCTTTCGGCTCTCAGTTCTTGGTTCTTTGCTCTCGGTTGTCTGTTTTCAGCTTTCAGCTCTCGGTTCTTGGCTCTTGGTTTTTTGCTTTCGGTTCTCAGTTCTTGGTTCTTTGCTCTCGGTTCTTTGCTCTTGTTTTTCGGTTCTCGGTTCTCAGCTCTTGGTTGTTTGCTCTCGATTCTCAGCTTTCGGCTCTTGGATCTTTGCTCTTGGTTCTCGGCTCTTGGATCTTTGCTCTTGGTTCTCGGTTCTCGGTTCTCGATTCTTAGCTCTCGGTTCCTGATTCTCTGCTCTCGGTTCTTTGCTCTCGTCTCAGCTCTCGGTTCTTGGTCCTTTGCTCTCGGTTCTCGGTTCTCCGCTTTCGGCTCTCGGCTCTTGGATCTTTGTTCTTGCTTTTCGGCTCTTGGTTCTTGGTTTTTTGCTCTCGTCTCTCGGTTTTCAGCTCTCGGTTCTTGGTTCTTGGCTCTCGTCATTCGGTTCTCAGCTCTCGGTTCTTGGTTGTTTGCTCTTGTCTCTCGGTTCTCAGCTCTCGGTTCTTTGCTCTCGGTTCTCTGTTCTCAGCTTTCGGCTCTCGGTTCTTGACTCTTGGTTCTTTGCTCTCGGTTCTCTGCTCTTGGTTCTTTACTATCGTCTCTCGGTTCTCAGTTTTTAGCTTCAGGTTCTATGTTTTTTGCTTTAGGCTCTCGGTTCTCGGCTCCTGGTTCCTGGTTCTTTGCTCTCGGTTATCAGCTTTCGGTTGTCGGCTCTTGGATCTTTGGTCTTGGTTTTCGGCTCTCGGTTCTCAGCTCTCCGTTCTTGGTTCTTTGCTCTCGGTTCTTTGCTCTTGTTTTTCGGTTATCGGTTCTCAGCTCTTGGTTGTATGCTCTCGATTCTCAGCTTTCGGCTCTTGTATCTTTGCTCTTGGTTCTCTGCTCTTGGATCTTTGCTCTTGGTTCTCGGTTCTCGGTTCTCGGTTCTTAGCTCTCGGTTCCTGATTCTCTGCTCTCGGTTCTTTGCTCTCGTCTCAGCTCTCGGTTCTTGGTCCTTTGCTCTCGGTTCTCGGTTCTCCGCTTTCGGCTCTCGGCTCTTGGATCTTTGCTCTTGCTTTTCGGCTCTTGGTTCTTGGTTTTTTGCTCTCGTCTCTCGGTTTTCAGCTCTCGGTTCTTGGTTCTTTGCTCTCGTCATTCGGTTCTCAGCTCTCGGTTCTTGGTTGTTTGCTCTTGTCTCTCGGTTCTCAGCTCTCGGTTCTTTGCTCTCGGTTTTCTGTTTTCAGCTTTCGGCTCTCGGTTCTTGGCTCTTGGTTCTTTGCTCTCGGTTCTCAGCTCTTGGTTCTTTACTATCGTCTCTCGGTTCTCAGTTTTTAGCTTCAGGTTCTATGTTTTTTGCTTTAGGCTCTCGGTTCTCGGCTCATGGTTCTTGGTTCTTAGCTGTCGGTTCTCAGCTTTCGGTTCTCGGCTCTTGGATCTTTGGTCTTGGTTTTCGGCTCTCGGTTCTCAGCTCTCGGTTCTTGGTTATTTGCTCTCGGTCCTCTGTTCTCAGCTTTCGGCTCTCGGTTCTTGGCTCTTGGTTCTTTGCTTTCGGTTCTCAGCTCTCGGTTCTTGGTTCTTTGCTCTCGTCTCTCTGTTCTCAGCTCTAGGTTCTAGGTTATTTGCTCTCGGCTCTCGGTTCTCAGCTCCTGGTTCCTGGTTCTTTGCTCTCGGTTCTCAGCATTCAGTTCTCGGCTCTTGGATACTTGGTCTTGGTTTTCGGCTCTCGGTTCTCAGCTCTCAGTTCTTGGTTCTTTGCTTTCGGTTCTTTGTTTTCGTCTCTCTGTTCTCGGTTCTCAGCTTGTGGCTCTTGGATCTTTGCTCTTGGTTCTCGGCTCTTGGATATTTGCTCTTGGTTCTCGGCTCTCGGTTCTCGGTTTTCAGCTCTAGGTTCTAGGTTTTTTGCTCTCGGCTCTCGGTTCTCAGCTCCTGGTTCTCGGTTCTTTGCTCTCGGTTCTCAGCTTTCGGTTCTCGGCTCTTGGATCTTTGGTCTTGGTTTTCGGCTCTCGGTTCTTGGTTCTTTGCTCTCGGTTCTTTGCTCTTGTCTGTCGGTTCTCGGTTCTCAGCTCTTGGTTCTTTGCTCTCGGTTCTCAGCTTTCGGTTCTCGGCTCTTGGTTTTCGGCTCTGGGTTCTCAGCTCTACCTTCTTGGTTCTTTGCTCTCGGTTCTCTGTTCTTAGCTTTCGGCTCTGGGTTCTTGGTTCTTTGCTCTCGGTTCTCTGTTCTTAGCTTTCGGCTCTCGGTTCTTGGTTCTTTGCTCTCTGCTCTCTTTTCTCAGCTTTCGGCTTTCGGTTCTTGGCTCTTGGTTCTTTGCTTTCGGTTCTCAGCTCTCGGTTCTTGGTTATTTGCTCTCGGTCCTCTGTTCTCAGCTTTCGGCTCTCGGTTCTTGGCTCTTGGTTCTTTGCTTTCGGTTCTCAGCTCTCGGTTCTTGGTTCTTTGCTCTCGTCTCTCTGTTCTCAGCTCTAGGTTCTAGGTTATTTGCTCTCGGCTCTCGGTTCTCAGCTCCTGGTTCCTGGTTCTTTGCTCTCGGTTCTCAGCATTCAGTTCTCGGCTCTTGGATACTTGGTCTTGGTTTTCGGCTCTCGGTTCTCAGCTCTCAGTTCTTGGTTCTTTGCTCTCGGTTCTTTGTTTTCGTCTCTCTGTTCTCGGTTCTCAGCTTGTGGCTCTTGGATCTTTGCTCTTGGTTCTCGGCTCTTGGATATTTGCTCTTGGTTCTCGGCTCTCGGTTCTCGGTTTTCAGCTCTAGGTTCTAGGTTTTTTGCTCTCGGCTCTCGGTTCTCAGCTCTCGGTTCTTGGTTCTTTGCTCACGTCTCTTGGTTTTCAGTTCTCAGCTCTAGGTTCTAGGTTTTTTGCTCTCGGCTCTTGGTTCTCAGGTCCTGGTTCTTGGTTTTTTGCTCTCGGTTCTCAGCTTTCGGTTCTCGGCTCTTGGATCTTTGGTCTTGGGGTTCGGCTCTCGGTTCTTGGTTCTTTGCTCTCGGTTCTTTGCTCTTGTCTCTCGGTTCTCGGTTCTCAGCTATTGGTTGTTTGCTCTCGGTTCTATGCTTTCGGCTCTTGGATCTTTACTCTTGTTTATCGGCTCTTGGATATTTGTTCTTGGTTCTCGACTATTGGTTCTTGGTTCTTTGCTCTCGTCTCTCGGTTTTCAGCTCTCGGTTCTTGGTTCTTTGCTGTCGGTTCTTTGTTCTCAGCTTTCGGCTCACGGTTCTTGGTTCTTTGCTCTCGGTTCTCTGTTCTCACCTTTCGGCTCTTGGTTCTTGGCTCTTGGTTCTTTGCTTTCGTCTCTCGGTTATCAGCTCTCGGTTCTTGGTTCTTTGCTCTCGGTTCTTTGCTCTTGGTTCACAGCACTCGGTTCTTTGCTCTCGGCTCTCGGTTCTCAGCTCTTGGTTGTTTGCTCTCGGTTCCCAGCTCCCGGTTCTTGGTTGTTTGCTCTCGTCTCTCGGTTCTCAGCTTTCGGTTCTAGGCTGTTGGATATTTGGTCCTGGTTTTCGGCTCTCGGTTCTCAGCTCTCGGTTCTTGGTGCTTTGCTTTCGGTTCTCTGTTCTCAGCTTTCGGTTCTTGGTTCTTTGCTCTCGGTTCTCTTTTCTCAGCTTTCGGCTCTCGGTTCTTGGCTCTTGGTTCTTTGCCTTCGGTTTTCTCAGCTCTCGGTTCTTGATTCTTTGCTCACGTCTCTTGGTTCTCAGTTCTCAGCTCTAGGTTCTAGGTTTTTTGCTCTTGGCTCTCGGTTCTCAGGTCCTGGTTCTTGGTTTTTTGCTCTCGGTTCTCAGGTATTGGTTCTTTTTTTTTTTGCTCTTGTCTCTCGGATCTCAGTTTTCAGCTCTAGGTTCTAGGATTTTTGCTCTCGGCTCTCGGTTCTCAGCTCCAGGTTCTTGGTTCTTTCCTCTCATTTCTCAGCTTTCGGTTCTCGGCTGTTGGATATTTGGTCTTGGTTTTCGGCTCTCGGTTCTCAGCTCTCGGTTCTTGGTGCTTTGCTCTCGGTTCTCTGTTCTCAGCTTTCGGTTCTTGGTTCTTTGCTCTCGGTTCTCTTTTCTCAGGTTTCGGCTCTCTGTTCTTGGCTCTTGGTTCTTTGCTTTCGGTTCTCAGCTCTCGGTTCTTGGTTCTTTGCTCACGTCTCTTGGTTTTCAGTTCTCAGCTCTAGGTTCTAGGTTTTTTGCTCTCGGCTCTTGGTTCTCAGGTCCTGGTTCTTGGTTTTTTGCTCTCGGTTCTCAGCTTTCGGTTCTCGGCTCTTGGATCTTTGGTCTTGGGGTTCGGCTCTCGGTTCTTGGTTCTTTGCTCTCGGTTCTTTGCTCTTGTCTCTCGGTTCTCGGTTCTCAGCTATTGGTTGTTTGCTCTCGGTTCCCAGCTCCCGGTTCTTGGTTGTTTGCTCTCGTCTCTCGGTTCTCAGCTTTCGGTTCTAGGCTGTTGGATATTTGGTCCTGGTTTTCGGCTCTCGGTTCTCAGCTCTCGGTTCTTGGTGCTTTGCTTTCGGTTCTCTGTTGTCAGCTTTCGGTTCTTGGTTCTTTGCTCTCGGTTCTCTTTTCTCAGCTTTCGGCTCTCGGTTCTTGGCTCTTGGTTCTTTGCCTTCGGTTTTCTCAGCTCTCGGTTCTTGATTCTTTGCTCACGTCTCTTGGTTCTCAGTTCTCAGCTCTAGGTTCTAGGTTTTTTGCTCTTGGCTCTCGGTTCTCAGGTCCTGGTTCTTGGTTTTTTGCTCTCGGTTCTCAGCTTTCGGTTCTCGGCTCTCAGCTATTGGTTGTTTGCTCTCGGTTCTCAGCTTTCGGCTCTTGGATCTTTGCTCTTGTTTATCGGCTCTTGGATCTTTGCTCTTGGTTCTCGGCTCTTGGCTCTCGGTTCTTTGCTCTTGTCTCTCGGTTCTCAACTCTTGGTTCTTTGCTCTCGGTTCTCAGCTCTCGGTTCTTGGCTCTTGGTTTTTTGCTCTCGGTTCTCAGCTCTCGGTTCTTTGCTCTCGGCTCTCGGTTCTCAGCTCTTGGTTGTCTGCTCTCGGTTCCCAGCTCCCGGTTCTTGGTTGTTTGCTCTCGTCTCTCGGTTCTCAGCTTTCGGTTCTTGGTTCTTTGCTCTCGGTTCTCTGTTATCAGCTTTCGGCTCTTGTATCCTGGCTCTTGGTTCTTTGCTCTCGTCTGTCGGTTCTCAGCTTTCGGTTCTTGGTTCTTTGCTCTCGTTTCTTTGCTCTCGGTTTTCAGCACTAGGTTCTTTGCTCTCGTCCCTCAGTTCTCAGCTCTCGCTTCTTGGTTTTTTGTTTTCGTCTCTCGGTTCTCAGCTCTCGGTGTTTGGTTGTTTTCTCTCGTCTCTCGGTTCTCACCTCTCGGTTCTTTGCTCTCGGTTCTCTTTTCTCAGCTTTCGGCCCTCGGTTCTTGGTTCTTTGCTCTCGTCCCTTGGATCTCAGCTCTCAGCTCTCGGTTCTCAGCTCTTGGTTTTTGGTCCTTTGCTCTTTGTTCTCGGCTCCTGGTTCTTTGCTCTTGGTTGTTTGCGGCCCTCTTGTTTCTCAGCTTTTCGGTTCTTGGTTCTTTGCTCTCGGTTCTTTGTTCTCAGCTTTCGGCTCTCAGTTCTTGGTTCTTTGCTCTCGGTTGTCTGTTTTCAGCTTTCAGCTCTCGGTTCTTGGCTCTTGGTTTTTTGCTCTCGGTTCTCAGCTCTCGGTTCTTTGCTCTCGGCTCTCAGGCCTCAGCTCTTGGTTGTTTGCTCTCGGTTCCCAGCTCCCGGTTCTTGGTTGTTTGCTCTCGTCTCTCGGTTCTCAGCTTTCGGTTTCTTGGTTCTTTGCTCTCGGTTCTCTGTTATCAGCTTTCGGCTCTTGGTTCTTTGCTCTCGGTTCTCAGCTCTCGGTTCTTGGCTCTTGGTTTTTTGCTCTCGGTTCTCAGCTCTCGGTTCTTTGCTCTCGGCTCTCGGTTCTCAGCTCTTGGTTGTTTGCTGTCGGTTCCCAACTCCCGGTTCTTGGTTGTTTGCTCTCGTCTCTCGGTTCTCAGCTTTCGGTTCTCGGCTGTTGGATATTTGGTCATGGTTTTCGGCTTTCGGTTCTCAGCTCTCGGTTCTTGGTGCTTTGCTCTCGGTTCTCTGTTCTCAGTTTTCGGTTCTTGGTTCTTTGCTCTCGGTTCTCTTTTCTCAGCTTTCGGCTCTCGGTTCTTGGCTCTTGGTTCTTTGCTTTCGGTTCTCAGCTCTCGGTTCTTGGTTCTTTGCTCACGTCTCTCGGTTCTCAGTTCTCAGCTCTAGGTTCTAGGTATTTTGCTCTTGGCTCTCGGTTCTCAGGTCTTGGTTCTTGGTTTTTTGCTCTCGGTTCTCAGCTTTCGGTTCTCGGCTCTTGGATCTTTGGTCTTGGTTTTCGGCTCTCGGTTCTTGGTTCTTTGCTCTCGGTTCTTTGCTATTGTCTCTCGGTTCTCGGCTCTCAGCTATTGGTTGTTTGCTCTCGGTTCTCAGCTTTCGGCTCTTGGATCTTTGCTCTTGTTTATCGGCTCTTGGATCTTTGCTCTTGGTTCTCGGCTCTTGGCTCTCGGTTCTTTGCTCTTGTCTCTCGGTTCTCGGTTCTCAGCTCTTGGTTATTTGCTCTCGGTTCTCAGCTCACGGTTCTTGGCTCTTGGTTTTTTGCTCTCGGTTCTCAGCTCTCGGTTCTTTGCTCTCGGCTCTCGGTTCTCAGCTCTTGGTTGTCTGCTCTCGGTTCCCAGCTCCCGGTTCTTGGTTGTTTGCTCTCGGTTCTCTGTTATCAGCTTTCGGCTCTTGGTTCCTGGCTCTTGGTTCTTTGCTCTCGTCTGTCGGTTCTCAGCTTTCGGTTCTTGGTTCTTTGCTCTCGTTTCTTTGCTCTCGGTTCTCAGCACTCGGTTCTTTGCTCTCGTCCCTCAGTTCTCAGCTCTCGCTACTTGGTTTTTTGCTCTCGTCTCTCGGTTCTCAGCTCTGGGTTTTTGGTTGTTTTCTCTCGTCTCTCGGTTCTCACCTCTCGGTTCTTTGCTCTCGGTTCTCTGTTCTCAGCTTTCGGCTCTCGGTTCTTGGTTCTTTCCTCTCGTCCCTTGGATCTCGGCTCTCAGCTCTCGGTTATCAGCTCTTGGTTTTTGGTCCTTTGCTCTTGGTTCTCGGCTCTTGGTTCTTTGCTCTTGGTTGTTTGCGGCCCCCTTGTTTCTCAGCTTTTCGGTTCTTGGTTCTTTGCTCTCGGTTCTCTGTTTTCAGCTTTCGGCTCTCAGTTCTTGGTTCTTTGCTCTCGGTTGTCTGTTTTCAGCTTTCAGCTCTCGGTTCTTGGCTCTTGGTTTTTTGCTTTCGGTTCTCAGTTCTTGGTTCTTTGCTCTCGGTTCTTTGCTCTTGTTTTTCGGTTCTCGGTTCTCAGCTCTTGGTTGTTTGCTCTCGATTCTCAGCTTTCGGCTCTTGGATCTTTGCTCTTGGTTCTCGGCTCTTGGATCTTTGCTCTTGGTTCTCGGTTCTCGGTTCTCGATTCTTAGCTCTCGGTTCCTGATTCTCTGCTCTCGGTTCTTTGCTCTCGTCTCAGCTCTCGGTTCTTGGTCCTTTGCTCTCGGTTCTCGGTTCTCCGCTTTCGGCTCTCGGCTCTTGGATCTTTGTTCTTGCTTTTCGGCTCTTGGTTCTTGGTTTTTTGCTCTCGTCTCTCGGTTTTCAGCTCTCGGTTCTTGGTTCTTTGCTCTCGTCATTCGGTTCTCAGCTCTCGGTTCTTGGTTGTTTGCTCTTGTCTCTCGGTTCTCAGCTCTCGGTTCTTTGCTCTCGGTTCTCTGTTCTCAGCTTTCGGCTCTCGGTTCTTGACTCTTGGTTCTTTGCTCTCGGTTCTCTGCTCTTGGTTCTTTACTATCGTCTCTCGGTTCTCAGTTTTTAGCTTCAGGTTCTATGTTTTTTGCTTTAGGCTCTCGGTTCTCGGCTCCTGGTTCCTGGTTCTTTGCTCTCGGTTATCAGCTTTCGGTTGTCGGCTCTTGGATCTTTGGTCTTGGTTTTCGGCTCTCGGTTCTCAGCTCTCCGTTCTTGGTTCTTTGCTCTCGGTTCTTTGCTCTTGTTTTTCGGTTATCGGTTCTCAGCTCTTGGTTGTATGCTCTCGATTCTCAGCTTTCGGCTCTTGTATCTTTGCTCTTGGTTCTCTGCTCTTGGATCTTTGCTCTTGGTTCTCGGTTCTCGGTTCTCGGTTCTTAGCTCTCGGTTCCTGATTCTCTGCTCTCGGTTCTTTGCTCTCGTCTCAGCTCTCGGTTCTTGGTCCTTTGCTCTCGGTTCTCGGTTCTCCGCTTTCGGCTCTCGGCTCTTGGATCTTTGCTCTTGCTTTTCGGCTCTTGGTTCTTGGTTTTTTGCTCTCGTCTCTCGGTTTTCAGCTCTCGGTTCTTGGTTCTTTGCTCTCGTCATTCGGTTCTCAGCTCTCGGTTCTTGGTTGTTTGCTCTTGTCTCTCGGTTCTCAGCTCTCGGTTCTTTGCTCTCGGTTCTCTGTTTTCAGCTTTCGGCTCTCGGTTCTTGGCTCTTGGTTCTTTGCTCTCGGTTCTCAGCTCTTGGTTCTTTACTATCGTCTCTCGGTTCTCAGTTTTTAGCTTCAGGTTCTATGTTTTTTGCTTTAGGCTCTCGGTTCTCGGCTCATGGTTCTTGGTTCTTAGCTGTCGGTTCTCAGCTTTCGGTTCTCGGCTCTTGGATCTTTGGTCTTGGTTTTCGGCTCTCGGTTCTCAGCTCTCGGTTCTTGGTTATTTGCTCTCGGTCCTCTGTTCTCAGCTTTCGGCTCTCGGTTCTTGGCTCTTGGTTCTTTGCTTTCGGTTCTCAGCTCTCGGTTCTTGGTTCTTTGCTCTCGTCTCTCTGTTCTCAGCTCTAGGTTCTAGGTTATTTGCTCTCGGCTCTCGGTTCTCAGCTCCTGGTTCCTGGTTCTTTGCTCTCGGTTCTCAGCATTCAGTTCTCGGCTCTTGGATACTTGGTCTTGGTTTTCGGCTCTCGGTTCTCAGCTCTCAGTTCTTGGTTCTTTGCTCTCGGTTCTTTGTTTTCGTCTCTCTGTTCTCGGTTCTCAGCTTGTGGCTCTTGGATCTTTGCTCTTGGTTCTCGGCTCTTGGATATTTGCTCTTGGTTCTCGGCTCTCGGTTCTCGGTTTTCAGCTCTAGGTTCTAGGTTTTTTGCTCTCGGCTCTCGGTTCTCAGCTCCTGGTTCTCGGTTCTTTGCTCTCGGTTCTCAGCTTTCGGTTCTCGGCTCTTGGATCTTTGGTCTTGGTTTTCGGCTCTCGGTTCTTGGTTCTTTGCTCTCGGTTCTTTGCTCTTGTCTGTCGGTTCTCGGTTCTCAGCTCTTGGTTCTTTGCTCTCGGTTCTCAGCTTTCGGTTCTCGGCTCTTGGTTTTCGGCTCTGGGTTCTCAGCTCTACCTTCTTGGTTCTTTGCTCTCGGTTCTCTGTTCTTAGCTTTCGGCTCTGGGTTCTTGGTTCTTTGCTCTCGGTTCTCTGTTCTTAGCTTTCGGCTCTCGGTTCTTGGTTCTTTGCTCTCTGCTCTCTTTTCTCAGCTTTCGGCTTTCGGTTCTTGGCTCTTGGTTCTTTGCTTTCGGTTCTCAGCTCTCGGTTCTTGGTTATTTGCTCTCGGTCCTCTGTTCTCAGCTTTCGGCTCTCGGTTCTTGGCTCTTGGTTCTTTGCTTTCGGTTCTCAGCTCTCGGTTCTTGGTTCTTTGCTCTCGTCTCTCTGTTCTCAGCTCTAGGTTCTAGGTTATTTGCTCTCGGCTCTCGGTTCTCAGCTCCTGGTTCCTGGTTCTTTGCTCTCGGTTCTCAGCATTCAGTTCTCGGCTCTTGGATACTTGGTCTTGGTTTTCGGCTCTCGGTTCTCAGCTCTCAGTTCTTGGTTCTTTGCTCTCGGTTCTTTGTTTTCGTCTCTCTGTTCTCGGTTCTCAGCTTGTGGCTCTTGGATCTTTGCTCTTGGTTCTCGGCTCTTGGATATTTGCTCTTGGTTCTCGGCTCTCGGTTCTCGGTTTTCAGCTCTAGGTTCTAGGTTTTTTGCTCTCGGCTCTCGGTTCTCAGCTCCTGGTTCTCGGTTCTTTGCTCTCGGTTCTCAGCTTTCGGTTCTCGGCTCTTGGATCTTTGGTCTTGGTTTTCGGCTCTCGGTTCTTGGTTCTTTGCTCTCGGTTCTTTGCTCTTGTCTGTCGGTTCTCGGTTCTCAGCTCTTGGTTCTTTGCTCTCGGTTCTCAGCTTTCGGTTCTCGGCTCTTGGTTTTCGGCTCTGGGTTCTCAGCTCTACCTTCTTGGTTCTTTGCTCTCGGTTCTCTGTTCTTAGCTTTCGGCTCTGGGTTCTTGGTTCTTTGCTCTCGGTTCTCTGTTCTTAGCTTTCGGCTCTCGGTTCTTGGTTCTTTGCTCTCTGCTCTCTTTTCTCAGCTTTCGGCTTTCGGTTCTTGGCTCTTGGTTCTTTGCTTTCGGTTCTCAGCTCTCGGTTCTTTGCTCTCGTCTCTCGGTTCTCAGTTCTCAGCTCTAGGTTCTAGGTTATTTGCTCTCAGCTCTCGGTTCTCAGCTCCTGGTTCCTGGTTCTTTGCTCTCGGTTATCAGCTTTCGGTTGTCGGCTCTTGGATCTTTGGTCTTGGTTTTCGGCTCTCGGTTCTCAGCTCTCCGTTCTTGGTTCTTTGCTCTCGGTTCTTTGCTCTTGTTTTTCGGTTCTCGGTTCTCAGCTCTTGGTTGTTTGCTCTCGATTCTCAGGTTTCGGCTCTTGGATCTTTGCTCTTGGTTCTCGGCTCTTGGATCTTTGCTCTTGGTTCTCGGTTCTCGGTTCTTAGCTCTCGGTTCCTGATTCTCTGCTCTCGGTTCTTTGCTCTCGTCTCAGCTCTCGGTTCTTGGTCCTTTGCTCTCGGTTCTCGGTTCTCAGCTTTTGGCTCTTGGATCTTTGCTCTTGGTTCTCGGCTCTTGGATATTTGCTCTTGGTTCTCGGCTCTCGGTTCTCGGTTTTCAGCTCTAGGTTCTAGGTTTTTTGCTCTCGGCTATCGGTTCTCAGCTCCTGGTTCTCGGTTCTTTGCTCTCGGTTCTCAGCTTTCGGTTCTCGGCTCTTGGATCTTTGGTCTTGGTTTTCGGCTCTCGGTTCTTGGTTCTTTGCTCTCGGTTCTTTGCTCTTGTCTGTCGGTTCTCGGTTCTCAGCTCTTGGTTCTTTGCTCTCGGTTCTCAGCTTTCGGTTCTCGGCTCTTGGTTTTCGGCTCTGGGTTCTCAGCTCTGGGTTCTTGGTTCTTTGCTCTCGGTTCTCTGTTCTTAGCTTTCGGCTCTGGGTTCTTGGTTCTTTGCTCTCGGTTCTCTGTTCTTAGCTTTCGGCTCTCGGTTCTTGGTTCTTTGCTCTCTGCTCTCTTTTCTCAGCTTTCGGCTTTCGGTTCTTGGCTCTTGGTTCTTTGCTTTCGGTTCTCAGCTCTCGGTTCTTTGCTCTCGTCTCTCGGTTCTCAGTTCTCAGCTCTAGGTTCTAGGTTATTTGCTCTCAGCTCTCGGTTCTCAGCTCCTGGTTCCTGGTTCTTTGCTCTCGGTTCTCTGTTCTTAGCTTTCGGCTCTCGGTTCTTGGTTCTTTGCTCTCTGCTCTCTTTTCTCAGCTTTCGGCTTTCGGTTCTTGGCTCTTGGTTCTTTGCTTTCGGTTCTCAGCTCTCGGTTCTTTGCTCTCGTCTCTCGGTTCTCAGTTCTCAGCTCTAGGTTCTAGGTTATTTGCTCTCATCTCTCGGTTCTCAGCTCCTGGTTCCTGGTTCTTTGCTCTCGGTTATCAGCTTTCGGTTGTCGGCTCTTGGATCTTTGGTCTTGGTTTTCGGCTCTCGGTTCTCAGCTCTCCGTTCTTGGTTCTTTGCTCTCGGTTCTTTGCTCTTGTTTTTCGGTTCTCGGTTCTCAGCTCTTGGTTGTTTGCTCTCGATTCTCAGGTTTCGGCTCTTGGATCTTTGCTCTTGGTTCTCGGTTCTCGGTTCTTAGCTCTCGGTTCCTGATTCTCTGCTCTCGGTTCTTTGCTCTCGTCTCAGCTCTCGGTTCTTGGTCCTTTGCTCTCGGTTCTCGGTTCTCAGCTTTTGGCTCTTGGATCTTTGCTCTTGGTTCTCGGCTCTTGGATATTTGCTCTTGGTTCTCGGCTCTCGGTTCTCGGTTTTCAGCTCTAGGTTCTAGGTTTTTTGCTCTCGGCTCTCGGTTCTCAGCTCCTGGTTCTCGGTTCTTTGCTCTCGGTTCTCAGCTTTCGGTTCTCGGCTCTTGGATCTTTGGTCTTGGTTTTCGGCTCTCGGTTCTTGGTTCTTTGCTCTCGGTTCTTTGCTCTTGTCTGTCGGTTCTCGGTTCTCAGCTCTTGGTTCTTTGCTCTCGGTTCTCAGCTTTCGGTTCTCGGCTCTTGGTTTTCGGCTCTGGGTTCTCAGCTCTGGGTTCTTGGTTCTTTGCTCTCGGTTCTCTGTTCTTAGCTTTCGGCTCTGGGTTCTTGGTTCTTTGCTCTCGGTTCTCTGTTCTTAGCTTTCGGCTCTCGGTTCTTGGTTCTTTGCTCTCTGCTCTCTTTTCTCAGCTTTCGGCTTTCGGTTCTTGGCTCTTGGTTCTTTGCTTTCGGTTCTCAGCTCTCGGTTCTTTGCTCTCGTCTCTCGGTTCTCAGTTCTCAGCTCTAGGTTCTAGGTTATTTGCTCTCAGCTCTCGGTTCTCAGCTCCTGGTTCCTGGTTCTTTGCTCTCGGTTATCAGCTTTCGGTTGTCGGCTCTTGGATCTTTGGTCTTGGTTTTCGGCTCTCGGTTCTCAGCTCTCCGTTCTTGGTTCTTTGCTCTCGGTTCTTTGCTCTTGTTTTTCGGTTCTCGGTTCTCAGCTTTTGGTTGTTTGCTCTCGATTCTCAGCTTTCGGCTCTTGGATCTTTGCTCTTGGTTCTCGGCTCTTGGATCTTTGCTCTTGGTTCTCGGTTCTCGGTTCTTAGCTCTCGGTTCCTGATTCTCTGCTCTCGGTTCTTTGCTCTCGTCTCAGCTCTCGGTTCTTGGTCCTTTGCTCTCGGTTCTCGGTTCTCCGTTTTCGGCTCTTGGATCTTTCCTTTGCTTTTCGGCTCTTGGTTCTTGGTTTTTTGCTCTCGTCTCTCGGTTTTCAGCTCTCGGTTCTTGGTTCTTTGCTCTCGTCATTCGGTTCTCAGCTCTCGGTTTTTGGTTGTTTGCTCTTGTCTCTCGGTTCTCAGCTCTCGGTTCTTTGCTCTCGGTTCTCTGTTCTCAGCTTTCGGCTCTCGGTTCTTGGCTCTTGGTTCTTTGCTCTCGGTTCTCAGCTCTTGGTTCTTTACTATCGTCTCTCGGTTCTCAGTTTTTAGCTTCAGGTTCTATGTTTCTTGCTTTAGGCTCTCGGTTTTCGCCTCATGGTTCTTGGTTCTTTGCTGTCGGTTCTCAGCTTTCGGTTCTCGGCTCTTGGATCTTTGGTCTTGGTTTTCGGTTCTCGGTTCTCAGCTCTCGGTTCTTTGTTATTTGCTTTCGGTCCTCTGTTCTCAGCTTTCGGCTCTCGGTTCTTGGCTCTTGGTTCTTTGCTTTCGGTTCTCAGCTCTCGGTTCTTGGTTCTTTGCTCTCGTCTCTCTGTTCTCAGTTCTCAGCTCTAGGTTCTAGGTTATTTCCTCTCGGCTCTCGGTTCTCAGCTCCTGGTTCCTGGTTCTTTGCTCTCGGTTCTCAGCATTCAGTTCTCGGCTCTTGGATACTTGGTCTTGGTTTTCGGCTCTCGGTTCTCAGCTCTCAGTTCTTGGTTCTTTGCTCTCGGTTCTTTGTTTTCGTCTCTCTGTTCTCGGTTCTCAGCTTTTGGCTCTTGGATCTTTGCTCTTGGTTCTCGGCTCTTGGATATTTGCTCTTGGTTCTCGGCTCTCGGTTCTCGGTTTTCAGCTCTAGGTTCTAGGTTTTTTGCTCTCGGCTCTCGGTTCTCAGCTCCTGGTTCTCGGTTCTTTCCTCGGTTCTCAGCTTTCGGTTCTCGGCTCTTGGATCTTTGGTCTTGGTTTTCGGCTCTCGGTTCTTGGTTATTTGCTCTCGGTTCTTTGCTCTTGTCTGTCGGTTCTCGGTTCTCAGCTCTTGGTTCTTTGCTCTCGGTTCTCAGCTTTCGGTTCTCGGCTCTTGGTTTTCGGCTCTGGGTTCTCAGCTCTAGGTTCTTGGTTCTTTGCTCTCGGTTCTCTGTTCTTAGCTTTCGGCTCTGAGTTCTTGGTTCTTTGCTTTCGGTTCTCAGCTCTCGGTTCTTTGCTCTCGTCTCTCGGTTCTCAGTTCTCAGCTCTAGGTTCTAGGTTATTTGCTCTCAGCTCTCGGTTCTCAGCTCCTGGTTCCTGGTTCTTTGCTCTCGGTTATCAGCTTTCGGTTGTCGGCTCTTGGATCTTTGGTCTTGGTTTTCGGCTCTCGGTTCTCAGCTCTCCGTTCTTGGTTCTTTGCTCTCGGTTCTCGGTTCTCAGCTTTTGGCTCTTGGATCTTTGCTCTTGGTTCTCGGCTCTTGGATATTTGCTCTTGGTTCTCGGCTCTCGGTTCTCGGTTTTCAGCTCTAGGTTCTAGGTTTTTTGCTCTCGGCTCTCGGTTCTCAGCTCCTGGTTCTCGGTTCTTTGCTCTCGGTTCTCAGCTTTCGGTTCTCGGCTCTTGGATCTTTGGTCTTGGTTTTCGGCTCTCGGTTCTTGGTTCTTTGCTCTCGGTTCTTTGCTCTTGTCTGTCGGTTCTCGGTTCTCAGCTCTTGGTTCTTTGCTCTCGGTTCTCAGCTTTCGGTTCTCGGCTCTTGGTTTTCGGCTCCGGGTTCTCAGCTCTGGGTTCTTGGTTCTTTGCTCTCGGTTCTCTGTTCTTAGCTTTCGGCTCTGGGTTCTTGGTTCTTTGCTCTCGGTTCTCTGTTCTTAGCTTTCGGCTCTCGGTTCTTGGTTCTTTGCTCTCTGCTCTCTTTTCTCAGCTTTCGGCTTTCGGTTATTGGCTCTTGGTTCTTTGCTTTCGGTTCTCAGCTCTCGGTTCTTTGCTCTCGTCTCTCGGTTCTCAGTTCTCAGCTCTAGGTTCTAGGTTATTTGCTCTCAGCTCTCGGTTCTCAGCTCCTGGTTCCTGGTTCTTTGCTCTCGGTTATCAGCTTTCGGTTGTCGGCTCTTGGATCTTTGGTCTTGGTTTTCGGCTCTCGGTTCTCAGCTCTCCGTTCTTGGTTCTTTGCTCTCGGTTCTTTGCTCTTGTTTTTCGGTTCTCGGTTCTCAGCTCTTGGTTGTTTGCTCTCGATTCTCAGGTTTCGGCTCTTGGATCTTTGCTCTTGGTTCTCGGCTCTTGGATCTTTGCTCTTGGTTCTCGGTTCTCGGTTCTTAGCTCTCGGTTCCTGATTCTCTGCTCTCGGTTCTTTGCTCTCGTCTCAGCTCTCGGTTCTTGGTCCTTTGCTCTCGGTTCTCGGTTCTCCACTTTCGGCTCTCGGCTCTTGGATCTTTGCTCTTGCTTTTCGGCTCTTGGTTCTTGGTTTTTTGCTCTCGTCTCTCGGTTTTCAGCTCTCGGTTCTTGGTTCTTTGCTCTCGTCATTCGGTTTTCAGTTCTCGGTTCTTGGTTGTTTGCTCTTGTCTCTCGGTTCTCAGCTCTCGGTTCTTTGCTCTCGGTTCTCTGTTCTCAGCTTTCGGCTCTCGGTTCTTGGCTCTTGGTTCTTTGCTCTCGGTTCTCAGCTCTTGGTTCTTTACTATCGTCTCTCGGTTCTCAGTTTTTAGCTTCAGGTTCTATGTTTTTTGCTTAGGCTCTCGGTTCTCGGCTCATGGTTCTTTGCTCTCGTCTCTCGGTTCTCAGTTCTCAGCTCTAGGTTCTAGGTTATTTGCTCTCAGCTCTCGGTTCTCAGCTCCTGGTTCCTGGTTCTTTGCTCTCGGTTATCAGCTTTCGGTTGTCGGCTCTTGGATCTTTGGTCTTGGTTTTCGGCTCTCGGTTCTCAGCTCTCCGTTCTTGGTTCTTTGCTCTCGGTTCTCGGTTCTCAGCTTTTGGCTCTTGGATCTTTGCTCTTGGTTCTCGGCTCTTGGATATTTGCTCTTGGTTCTCGGCTCTCGGTTCTCGGTTTTCAGCTCTAGGTTCTAGGTTTTTTGCTCTCGGCTCTCGGTTCTCAGCTCCTGGTTCTCGGTTCTTTGCTCTCGGTTCTCAGCTTTCGGTTCTCGGCTCTTGGATCTTTGGTCTTGGTTTTCGGCTCTCGGTTCTTGGTTCTTTGCTCTCGGTTCTTTGCTCTTGTCTGTCGGTTCTCGGTTCTCAGCTCTTGGTTCTTTGCTCTCGGTTCTCAGCTTTCGGTTCTCGGCTCTTGGTTTTCGGCTCCGGGTTCTCAGCTCTGGGTTCTTGGTTCTTTGCTCTCGGTTCTCTGTTCTTAGCTTTCGGCTCTGGGTTCTTGGTTCTTTGCTCTCGGTTCTCTGTTCTTAGCTTTCGGCTCTCGGTTCTTGGTTCTTTGCTCTCTGCTCTCTTTTCTCAGCTTTCGGCTTTCGGTTATTGGCTCTTGGTTCTTTGCTTTCGGTTCTCAGCTCTCGGTTCTTTGCTCTCGTCTCTCGGTTCTCAGTTCTCAGCTCTAGGTTCTAGGTTATTTGCTCTCAGCTCTCGGTTCTCAGCTCCTGGTTCCTGGTTCTTTGCTCTCGGTTATCAGCTTTCGGTTGTCGGCTCTTGGATCTTTGGTCTTGGTTTTCGGCTCTCGGTTCTCAGCTCTCCGTTCTTGGTTCTTTGCTCTCGGTTCTTTGCTCTTGTTTTTCGGTTCTCGGTTCTCAGCTCTTGGTTGTTTGCTCTCGATTCTCAGGTTTCGGCTCTTGGATCTTTGCTCTTGGTTCTCGGCTCTTGGATCTTTGCTCTTGGTTCTCGGTTCTCGGTTCTTAGCTCTCGGTTCCTGATTCTCTGCTCTCGGTTCTTTGCTCTCGTCTCAGCTCTCGGTTCTTGGTCCTTTGCTCTCGGTTCTCGGTTCTCCACTTTCGGCTCTCGGCTCTTGGATCTTTGCTCTTGCTTTTCGGCTCTTGGTTCTTGGTTTTTTGCTCTCGTCTCTCGGTTTTCAGCTCTCGGTTCTTGGTTCTTTGCTCTCGTCATTCGGTTTTCAGTTCTCGGTTCTTGGTTGTTTGCTCTTGTCTCTCGGTTCTCAGCTCTCGGTTCTTTGCTCTCGGTTCTCTGTTCTCAGCTTTCGGCTCTCGGTTCTTGGCTCTTGGTTCTTTGCTCTCGGTTCTCAGCTCTTGGTTCTTTACTATCGTCTCTCGGTTCTCAGTTTTTAGCTTCAGGTTCTATGTTTTTTGCTTAGGCTCTCGGTTCTCGGCTCATGGTTCTTTGCTCTCGTCTCTCGGTTCTCAGTTCTCAGCTCTAGGTTCTAGGTTATTTGCTCTCAGCTCTCGGTTCTCAGCTCCTGGTTCCTGGTTCTTTGCTCTCGGTTATCAGCTTTCGGTTGTCGGCTCTTGGATCTTTGGTCTTGGTTTTCGGCTCTCGGTTCTCAGCTCTCCGTTCTTGGTTCTTTGCTCTCGGTTCTCGGTTCTCAGCTTTTGGCTCTTGGATCTTTGCTCTTGGTTCTCGGCTCTTGGATATTTGCTCTTGGTTCTCGGCTCTCGGTTCTCGGTTTTCAGCTCTAGGTTCTAGGTTTTTTGCTCTCGGCTCTCGGTTCTCAGCTCCTGGTTCTCGGTTCTTTGCTCTCGGTTCTCAGCTTTCGGTTCTCGGCTCTTGGATCTTTGGTCTTGGTTTTCGGCTCTCGGTTCTTGGTTCTTTGCTCTCGGTTCTTTGCTCTTGTCTGTCGGTTCTCGGTTCTCAGCTCTTGGTTCTTTGCTCTCGGTTCTCAGCTTTCGGTTCTCGGCTCTTGGTTTTCGGCTCCGGGTTCTCAGCTCTGGGTTCTTGGTTCTTTGCTCTCGGTTCTCTGTTCTTAGCTTTCGGCTCTGGGTTCTTGGTTCTTTGCTCTCGGTTCTCTGTTCTTAGCTTTCGGCTCTCGGTTCTTGGTTCTTTGCTCTCTGCTCTCTTTTCTCAGCTTTCGGCTTTCGGTTATTGGCTCTTGGTTCTTTGCTTTCGGTTCTCAGCTCTCGGTTCTTTGCTCTCGTCTCTCGGTTCTCAGTTCTCAGCTCTAGGTTCTAGGTTATTTGCTCTCAGCTCTCGGTTCTCAGCTCCTGGTTCCTGGTTCTTTGCTCTCGGTTATCAGCTTTCGGTTGTCGGCTCTTGGATCTTTGGTCTTGGTTTTCGGCTCTCGGTTCTCAGCTCTCCGTTCTTGGTTCTTTGCTCTCGGTTCTTTGCTCTTGTTTTTCGGTTCTCGGTTCTCAGCTCTTGGTTGTTTGCTCTCGATTCTCAGGTTTCGGCTCTTGGATCTTTGCTCTTGGTTCTCGGCTCTTGGATCTTTGCTCTTGGTTCTCGGTTCTCGGTTCTTAGCTCTCGGTTCCTGATTCTCTGCTCTCGGTTCTTTGCTCTCGTCTCAGCTCTCGGTTCTTGGTCCTTTGCTCTCGGTTCTCGGTTCTCCACTTTCGGCTCTCGGCTCTTGGATCTTTGCTCTTGCTTTTCGGCTCTTGGTTCTTGGTTTTTTGCTCTCGTCTCTCGGTTTTCAGCTCTCGGTTCTTGGTTCTTTGCTCTCGTCATTCGGTTTTCAGTTCTCGGTTCTTGGTTGTTTGCTCTTGTCTCTCGGTTCTCAGCTCTCGGTTCTTTGCTCTCGGTTCTCTGTTCTCAGCTTTCGGCTCTCGGTTCTTGGCTCTTGGTTCTTTGCTCTCGGTTCTCAGCTCTTGGTTCTTTACTATCGTCTCTCGGTTCTCAGTTTTTAGCTTCAGGTTCTATGTTTTTTGCTTAGGCTCTCGGTTCTCGGCTCATGGTTCTTGGTTCTTTGCTGTCGGTTCTCAGCTTTCGGTTCTCGGCTCTTGGATCTTTGGTCTTGGTTTTCGGCTCTCGGTTCTCAGCTCTCGGTTCTTGGTTATTTGCTCTCGGTCCTCTGTTCTCAGCTTTCGGCTCTCGGTTCTTGGCTCTTGGTTCTTTGCTTTCGGTTCTCAGCTCTCGGTTCTTGGTTCTTTGCTCTCGTCTCTCTGTTCTCAGTTCTCAGCTCTAGGTTCTAGGTTATTTGCTCTCGGCTCTCGGTTCTCAGCTCCTGGTTCCTGGTTCTTTGCTCTCGGTTCTCAGCATTCAGTTCTCGGCTCTTGGATACTTGGTCTTGGTTTTCGGCTCTCGGTTCTCAGCTCTCAGTTCTTGGTTCTTTGCTCTCGGTTCTTTGTTTTCGTCTCTCTGTTCTCGGTTCTCAGCTTTTGGCTCTTGGATCTTTGCTTTTGGTTCTCGGCTCTTGGATATTTGCTCTTGGTTCTCGGCTCTCGGTTCTCGGTTTTCAGCTCTAGGTTCTAGGTTTTTTGCTCTCGGCTCTCGGTTTTCAGCTCCTGGTTCTCGGTTCTTTGCTCTCGGTTCTCAGCTTTCGGTTCTCGGCTCTTGGATCTTTGGTCTTGGTTTTCGGCTCTCGGTTCTTGGTTCTTTGCTCTCGGTTCTTTGCTCTTGTCTGTCGGTTCTCGGTTCTCAGCTCTTGGTTCTTTGCTCTCGGTTCTCAGCTTTCGGTTCTCGGCTCTTGGTTTTCGGCTCTGGGTTCTCAGCTCTAGGTTCTTGGTTCTTTGCTTTCGGTTCTCTGTTCTTAGCTTTCGGCTCTGGGTTCTTGGTTCTTTGCTCTCGGTTCTCTGTTCTTAGCTTTCGGCTCTCAGTTCTTGGTTCTTTGCTCTCTGCTCTCTTTTCTCAGCTTTCGGCTTTCGGTTCTTGGCTCTTGGTTCTTTGCTTTCGGTTCTCAGCTCTCGGTTCTTTGCTCTCGTCTCTCGGTTCTCAGTTCTCAGCTCTAGGTTCTAGGTTATTTGCTCTCAGCTCTCGGTTCTCAGCTCCTGGTTCCTGGTTCTTTGCTCTCGGTTATCAGCTTTCGGTTGTCGGCTCTTGGATCTTTGGTCTTGGTTTTCGGCTCTCGGTTCTCAGCTCTCCGTTCTTGGTTCTTTGCTCTCGGTTCTTTGCTCTTGTTTTTCGGTTCTCGGTTCTCAGCTCTTGGTTGTTTGCTCTCGATTCTCAGATTTCGGCTCTTGGATCTTTGCTCTTGGCTCTCGGCTCTTGGATCTTTGCTCTTGGTTCTCGGTTCTCGGTTCTTAGCTCTCGGTTCCTGATTCTCTGCTCTCGGTTCTTTGCTCTCGTCTCAGCTCTCGGTTCTTGGTCCTTTGCTCTCGGTTCTCGGTTCTCCGCTTTCGGCTCTCGGCTCTTGGATCTTTGCTCTTGCTTTTCGGCTCTTGGTTCTTGGTTTTTTGCTCTCGTCTCTCGGTTTTCAGCTCTCGGTTCTTGGTTCTTTGCTCTCGTCATTCGGTTCTCAGCTCTCGGTTCTTGGTTGTTTGCTCTTGTCTCTCGGTTCTCAGCTCTCGGTTCTTTGCTCTCGGTTCTCTGTTCTCAGCTTTCGGCTCTCGGTTCTTGGCTCTTGGTTCTTTGCTCTCGGTTCTCAGCTCTTGGTTCTTTACTATCGTCTCTCGGTTCTCAGTTTTTAGCTTCAGGTTCTATGTTTTTTGCTTTAGGCTCTCGGTTCTCGGCTCATGGTTCTTGGTTCTTTGCTCTCGGTTCTCAGCTTTCGGTTCTCGGCTCTTGGATCTTTGGTCTTGGTTTTCGGCTCTCGGTTCTCAGCTCTCGGTTCTTGGTTATTTGCTCTCGGTCCTCTGTTCTCAGCTTTCGGCTCTCGGTTCTTGGCTCTTGGTTCTTTGCTTTCGGTTCTCGGTTCTCAGTTTTTAGCTTCAGGTTCTATGTTTCTTGCTTTAGGCTCTCGGTTCTCGGCTCATGGTTCTTGGTTCTTTGCTATCGGTTCTCAGTTTTCGGTTCTCGGCTCTTGGTTTTCGGCTCTCGGTTCTCAGCTCTGGGTTCTTGGTTCTTTGCTCTCGGTTCTTTGTTCTTAGCTTTCGGCTCTCGGTTCTTGGTTCTTGATTATTTGCTCTCGGATCTCTTTTCTCAGCTTTCGGCTCTCGGTTCTTGGCTCTTGGTTCTTTGCTCTCGGTTTTCATCTCTCGGTTCTTTGCTCTCGTCTCTCGGTTCTCAGTTCTCAGCTCTAGATTCTAGGTTATTTGCTCTCGGCTCTCGGTTCTCAGCTCCTGGTTCCTGGTTCTTTGCTCTCGGTTCTCAGCTTTCGGTTCTCGGCTCTTGGATCTTTGGTCTTGGTTTTCGGCTCTCGGTTCTCAGTTCTTGGTTCTTTGCTCTCGGTTCTTTGCTCTCGGTTCTCAGTTCTCGGCTCTTGGATCTTTGCTTTTGGTTTTCGGCTCTTGGATCTTTGCTCTTGGTTCTCGGCTCTCGGTTCTCGGTTCTCAGCTCTCGGTTCCTGATTCTCCGCTCTCGGTTCTTTGCTCTCGTCTCAGCTCTCGGTTCTCAGCTCTCGGTCCTTGGTCCTTTGCTCTCGGCTCTCGGTTCTCAGCTTTCGGCTCTCGGCTCTTGGTTCTTTGCGCTCGTCTATCGGTTTTCAGCTCTCAGTTCTTGGCTCTTGGTTCTTTGCTCTCTTCTCTCGGTTCTCAGCTCTCGGTTCTTGGTTCTTTGCTCTCGTCTCTCGGTTTTCAGCTCTCGGTTCTTGGTTCTTTGCTTTCGTCTCTCGGTTTTCAGCTCTCGGTTCTTGGCTCTTGGTTCTTTGCTCTCGTCTCTCGGTTCTCAGCTCTCGGTTCTTTGTACTTTGCTCTCGGTTCTTTGCTCTCGGTTCTCAGCACTCAGTTCTTTGCTCTCGTCATTCGGTTCTCAGCTCTCGGTTCTTGGTTGTTTGCTCTCGTCTCTCGGTTTTCAGCTGTCGGTTCTTGGTTCTTTGCTCTCGTCTCTCGGTTCTCAGCTCTCGGTTCTTGGCTCTTGGTTCTTTGCTGTCGTCTCTCGGTTCTCAGCTCTCGGTTCTTTGTACTTTGCTCTCGGTTCTTTGCTCTCGGTTCTCAGCACTCAGTTCTTTGTTCTCGTCATTCGGTTCTCAGCTCTCGGTTCTTGGTTGTTTGACCTTGTCTCTCGGTTCTCAGCTCTCGGTTCTTTGCTCTCGGTTCTCTGTTCTCAGCTTTCGGCTCTCGGTTCTTGGCTCTTGGTTCTTTGCTCTCGGTTCTCAGCTCTTGGTTCTTTACTATCGTCTCTCGGTTCTCAGTTTTTAGCTTCAGGTTCTATGTTTTTTGCTTAAGGCTCTCGGTTCTCGGCTCATGGTTCTTGGTTCTTTGCTGTCGGTTCTCAGCTTTCGGTTCTCGGCTCTTGGATCTTTGGTCTTGGTTTTCGGCTCTCGGTTCTCAGCTCTCGGTTCTTGGTTATTTGCTCTCGGTCCTCTTTTCTCAGCTTTCGGCTCTCGGTTCTTGGCTCTTGGTTCTTTGCTTTCGGTTCTCAGCTCTCGGTTCTTGGTTCTTTGCTCTCGTCTCTCTGTTCTCAGCTCTAGGTTCTAGGTTATTTGCTCTCGGCTCTCGGTTCTCAGCTCCTGGTTCCTGGTTCTTTGCTCTCGGTTCTCAGCATTCAGTTCTCGGCTCTTGGATACTTGGTCTTGGTTTTCGGCTCTCGGTTCTCAGCTCTCAGTTCTTGGTTCTTTGCTCTCGGTTCTTTGTTTTCGTCTCTCTGTTTTCGGTTCTCAGCTTTTGGCTCTTGGATCTTTGCTCTTGGTTCTCGGCTCTTGGATATTTGCTCTTGGTTCTTGGCTCTCGGTTCTCGGTTTTCAGCTCTAGGTTCTAGGTTTTTTGCTCTCGGCTCTCGGTTCTCAGCTCCTGGTTCTCGGTTCTTTGCTCTCGGTTCTCAGCTTTCGGTTCTCGGCTCTTGGATCTTTGGTCTTGGTTTTCGGCTCTCGGTTCTTGGTTCTTTGCTCTCGGTTCTTTGCTCTTGTCTGTCGGTTCTCGGTTCTCAGCTCTTGGTTCTTTGCTCTCGGTTCTCAGCTTTCGGTTCTCGGCTCTTGGTTTTCGGCTCTGGGTTCTCAGCTCTGGGTTCTTGGTTCTTTGCTCTCGGTTCTCTGTTCTTAGCTTTCGGCTCTCGGTTTTTGGTTCTTTGCTCTCTGCTCTCTTTTCTCAGCTTTCGGCTTTCGGTTCTTGGCTCTTGGTTCTTTGCTTTCGGTTCTCAGCTCTCGGTTCTTTGCTCTCGTCTCTCGGTTCTCAGTTCTCAGCTCTAGGTTCTAGGTTATTTGCTCTCAGCTCTCGGTTCTCAGCTCCTGGTTCCTGGTTCTTTGCTCTCGGTTATCAGCTTTCGGTTGTCGGCTCTTGGATATTTGGTCTTGGTTTTCGGTTCTCGGTTCTCAGCTCTTGGTTGTTTGCTCTCGATTCTCAGCTTTCGGCTCTTGGATCTTTGCTCTTGGTTCTCGGCTCTTGGATCTTTGCTCTTGGTTCTCGGTTCTTAGCTCTCGGTTCCTGATTCTCTGCTCTCGGTTCTTTGCTCTCGTCTCAGCTCTCGGTTATTGGTCCTTTGCTCTCGGTTCTCGGTTCTCCGCTTTCGGCTCTCGGCTCTTGGATCTTTGCTCTTGCTTTTCGGCTCTTGGTTCTTGGTTTTTTGCTCTCGTCTCTCGGTTTTCAGCTCTCGGTTCTTGGTTCTTTGCTCTCGTCATTCGGTTCTCAGCTCTCGGTTCTTGGTTGTTTGCTCTTGTCTCTCGGTTCTCAGCTCTCGGTTCTTTGCTCTCGGTTCTCTGTTCTCAGCTTTCGGCTCTCGGTTCTTGGCTCTTGGTTCTTTGCTCTCGGTTCTCAGCTCTTGGTTCTTTACTATCGTCTCTCGGTTCTCAGTTTTTAGCTTCATTTTCTATGTTTCTTGCTTTAGGCTCTCGGTTCTCGGCTCATGGTTCTTGGTTCTTTGCTCTCGGTTCTCAGCTTTCGGTTCTCGGCTCTTGGATCTTTGGTCTTGGTTTTCGGCTCTCGGTTCTCAGCTCTCGGTTCTTGGTTATTTGCTCTCGGTCCTCTGTTCTCAGCTTTCGGCTCTCGGTTCTTGGCTCTTGGTTCTTTGCTTTCGGTTCTCAGCTCTCGGTTCTTGGTTCTTTGCTCTCGTCTCTCTGTTCTCAGTTCTCAGCTCTAGGTTCTAGGTTATTTGCTCTCGGCTCTCGGTTCTCAGCTCCTGGTTCCTGGTTCTTTGCTCTAGCTTCTCATAATTCGGTTCCCGGCTCTTGGATCCTTGGTCTTGGTTTTCGGCTCTCGGTTCTCAGCTCTCAGTTCTTGGTTCTTTGCTCTCGGTTCTTTGTTTTCGTCTCTCTGTTCTCGGTTCTCAGCTTTTGGCTCTTGGATATTTGCTCTTGGTTCTCGGCTCTTGGATATTTGCTCTTGCTTCTCGGCTCTCGGTTTTCAGCTCTAGGTTCTAGGTTTTTTGCTCTTGGCTCTCGGTTCTCAGCTCCTGGTTCTCGGTTCTCAGCTCCTGGTTCTCGGTTCTTTGCTCTCGGTTCTCAGCTTTCGGTTCTCGGCTCTTGGATCTTTGGTCTTGGTTTTCGGCTCTCGGTTCTTGGTTCTTTGCTCTCGGTTCTTTGCTCTTGTCTTTCGGTTCTCGGTTCTCAGCTCTTGGTTCTTTGCTCTCGGTTCTCAGCTTTCGGTTCTCGGCTCTTGGTTTTCGGCTCTGGGTTCTCAGCTCTGGGTTCTTGGTTCTTTGCTCTCGGTTCTCTGTTCTTAGCTTTCGGCTCTCGGTTCTTGGTTCTTTGCTCTCGGTTCTCTGTTCTTAGCTTTCGGCTCTCGGTTCTTGGTTCTTTGCTCTCTGCTCTCTTTTCTCAGCTTTCGGCTTTCGGTTCTTGGCTCTTGGTTCTTTGCTTTCGGTTCTCAGCTCTCGGTTCTTTGCTCTCGTCTCTCGGTTCTCTGTTCTCAGCTCTAGGTTCTAGGTTATTTGCTCTCAGCTCTCGGTTCTCAGCTCCTGGTTCCTGGTTTTTGCTCTCGGTTCTTTGCTCTCGTCTCAGCTCTCGGTTCTTGGTCCTTTGCTCTCGGTTCTCGGCTCCTGGTTCTCGGTTCTCAGCTCCTGGTTCTCGGTTCTTTGCTCTCGGTTCTCAGCTTTCGGTTCTCGGCTCTTGGATCTTTGGTCTTGGTTTTCGGCTCTCGGTTCTTGGTTCTTTGCTCTCGGTTCTTTGCTCTTGTCTTTCGGTTCTTGGTTCTCAGCTCTTGGTTCTTTGCTCTCGGTTCTCAGCTTTCGGTTCTCGGCTCTTGGTTTTCGGCTCTGGGTTCTCAGCTCTGGGTTCTTGGTTCTTTGCTCTCGGTTCTCTGTTCTTAGCTTTCGGCTCTCGGTTCTTGGTTCTTTGCTCTCGGTTCTCTGTTCTTAGCTTTCGGTTCTCGGCTCTTGGATCTTTGGTCTTGGTTTTCGGCTCTCGGTTCTTGGTTCTTTGCTCTCGGTTCTTTGCTCTTGTCTTTCGGTTCTCGGTTCTCAGCTCTTGGTTCTTTGCTCTCGGTTCTCAGCTTTCGGTTCTCGGCTCTTGGTTTTCGGCTCTGGGTTCTCAGCCCTGGGTTCTTGGTTCTTTGCTCTCGGTTCTCTGTTCTTAGCTTTCGGCTCTCGGTTCTTGGTTCTTTGCTCTCGGTTCTCTGTTCTTAGCTTTCGGCTCTCGGTTCTTGGTTCTTTGCTCTCTGCTCTCTTTTCTCAGCTTTCGGCTTTCGGTTCTTGGCTCTTGGTTCTTTGCTTTCGGTTCTCAGCTCTCGGTTCTTTGCTCTCGTCTCTCGGTTCTCAGTTCTCAGCTCTAGGTTCTAGGTTATTTGCTCTCAGCTCTCGGTTCTCAGCTCCTGGTTCCTGGTTTTTGCTCTCGGTTCTTTGCTCTCGTCTCAGCTCTCGGTTCTTGGTCCTTTGCTCTCGGTTCTCGGTTCTCGGCTTTCGGCTCTCGGCTCTTGGATCTTTGCTTTTGCTTTTCGGCTCTTGGTTCTTGGTTTTTTGCTCTCGTCTCTCGGTTTTCAGCTCTCGCTTCTTGGTTCATTGCTCTCGTCATTCGGTTCTCAGCTCTCGGTTCTTGGTTGTTTGC
This sequence comes from Oryzias latipes, assembly GCF_053564925.1. Taxonomy (NCBI): domain Eukaryota; kingdom Metazoa; phylum Chordata; class Actinopteri; order Beloniformes; family Adrianichthyidae; genus Oryzias; species Oryzias latipes. The sequence goes on along the minus strand of NC_136248.1, from coordinate 32,545,547 downwards.
TCTTGTCTCTCGGTTCTCAGCTCTCGGTTCTTTGCTCTCGGTTCTCTGTTCTCAGCTTTCGGCTCTCGGTTCTTGGCTCTTGGTTCTTTGCTCTCGGTTCTCAGCTCTTGGTTCTTTACTATCGTCTCTCGGTTCTCAGTTTTTAGCTTCAGGTTCTATGTTTTTTGCTTTAGGCTCTCGGTTCTCGGCTCATGGTTCTTGGTTCTTTGCTCTCGGTTCTCAGCTTTCGGTTCTCGGCTCTTGGATCTTTGGTCTTGGTTTTCGGCTCTCGGTTCGCAGCTCTCGGTTCTTGGTTATTTGCTCTCGGTCCTCTGTTCTCAGCTTTCGGCTCTCGGTTCTTGGCTCTTGGTTCTTTGCTTTCGGTTCTCAGCTCTCGGTTCTTGGTTCTTTGCTCTCGTCTCTCTGTTCTCAGTTCTCAGCTCTAGGTTCTAGGTTATTTGCTCTCGGCTCTCGGTTCTCAGCTCTCCGTTCTTGGTTCTTTGCTCTCGGTTCTTTGCTCTCGTTTTTCGGTTCTCGGTTCTCAGATCTTGGTTGTTTGCTCTCGATTCTCAGCTTTCGGCTCTTGGATCTTTGCTCTTGGTTCTCGGCTCTTGGATCTTTGCTCTTGGTTCTTGGTTCTCGGTTCTCGGTTCTTAGCTCTCGGTTCCTGATTCTCTGCTCTCGGTTCTTTGCTCTCGTCTCAGCTCTCGGTTCTTGGTCCTTTGCTCTCGGTTCTCGGTTCTCCGCTTTCGGCTCTCGGCTCTTGGATCTTTGCTCTTGCTTTTCGGCTCTTGGTTCTTGGTTTTTTGCTCTCGTCTCTCGGTTTTCAGCTCTCGGTTCTTGGTTCTTTGCTCTCGTCTCTCGGTTCTCAGCTCTCGGTTCTTGGCTCTTTGTTCTTTGCTCTCGTCTCTCGGTTCTCAGCTCTCGGTTCTTTGTTCTTTGCTCTCTGTTCTTTGCTGTCGTTTTTCAGCACTCGGTTCTTTGCTCTCGTCCTTCGGTTCTAAGCTCTCGGTTCTTGGTTGTTTGCTCATTTCTCTCGGTTCTCAGCTTTTAGCTTCAGGTTCTATGTTTTTTGCTTTAGGCTCTCGGTTCTCGGCTCATGGTTCTTGGTTCTTTGCTCTCGGTTCTCAGCTTTCGGTTCTCGGCTCTTGGATCTTTGCTCTCGTCTCTCTGTTCTCAGTTCTCAGCTCTAGGTTCTAGGTTATTTGCTCTCGGTCCTCTGTTCTCAGCTTTCGGCTCTCGGTTCTTGGCTCTTGGTTCTTTGCTTTCGGTTCTCAGCTCTCGGTTCTTGGTTCTTTGCTCTCGTCTCTCTGTTCTCAGTTCTCAGCTCTAGGTTCTAGGTTATTTGCTCTCGGCTCTCGGTTCTCAGCTCTCCGTTCTTGGTTCTTTGCTCTCGGTTCTTTGCTCTCGTTTTTCGGTTGTCGGTTCTCAGATCTTGGTTGTTTGCTCTCGATTCTCAGTTTTCGGCTCTTGGATCTTTGCTCTTGGTTCTCGGCTCTTGGATCTTTGCTCTTGGTTCTTGGTTCTCGGTTCTCGGTTCTTAGCTCTCGGTTCCTGATTCTCTGCTCTCGGTTCTTTGCTCTCGTCTCAGCTCTCGGTTCTTGGTCCTTTGCTCTCGGTTCTCGGTTCTCCGCTTTCGGCTCTCGGCTCTTGGATCTTTGCTCTTGCTTTTCGGCTCTTGGTTCTTGGTTTTTTGCTCTCGTCTCTCGGTTTTCAGCTCTCGGTTCTTGGTTCTTTGCTCTCGTCTCTCGGTTCTCAGCTCTCGGTTCTTGGCTCTTTGTTCTTTGCTCTCGTCTCTCGGTTCTCAGCTCTCGGTTCTTTGTTCTTTGCTCTCTGTTCTTTGCTGTCGTTTTTCAGCACTCGGTTCTTTGCTCTCGTCCTTCGGTTCTAAGCTCTCGGTTCTTGGTTGTTTGCTCATTTCTCTCGGTTCTCAGCTCTCGGTTCTTTGCTCTCGGTTCTCTGTTCTCAGCTTTCGGCTCTCGGTTCTTGGTTCTTTGCTCTCGGTTCTCAGCTTTCGGTTCTCGGCTCTTGGATCTTTGGTCTTGGTTTTCGGCTCTCGGTTCTCAGCTCTCTGTTCTTGTTTCTTTGCTCTCGGTTCTCTGTTCTCAGCTTTCGGCTCTTGGTTCTTGGTTCTTTTCTCTCGGTCCTCTGTTCTCAGCTTTCGGCTCTCGGTTCTTGGCTCTTGGTTCTTTGCTTTTTGTTCTCAGCTTTCAGTTCTCGGCTCTTGGATATTTGTTCTTGGTTCTCGGCTTTCGGTTCTCGGTTCTCAGCTGTCGGTTCTTGGTTCTCTGCTCTCCGTTCCCTGCTCTCGACTCAGCTCTCGGTTCTCAGCTCTCGGTTCTTGGTCCTTTGCTCTCGGTTCTCGGTTCTCAGCTTTCGGCTTTCGGCTCTTGGTTCTTTGCTCTCGGTTTTCGGTTCTTGGTTCTTTGCTCCCAAGATTCATGTATTGTCCCTCTTTTCCTCTCCCCTCCTGGGGAGTGGGAGTGCTTCCAGACTCCAGTTGTTTCATCCGTGCTCCTGTTCCTGACCGTTTACCTCACCTTTGCTCCTGCTCCTACACCTGGCTGTGGATCCTGCCTCTGGCTCATCTCTGGCTCGTCTCTGCTCTGTGCCTGACCGAGTACCTTGTCTCTGCTCCTGCTCCTACACCTGGCTGTGGTTCCTGTGTCCGGCTCGACTCGCGCCTTTGACTGTCCCCACAACCACGGCTGGATGAAGCTCGTCTGCTGGACTTTTATATATGTAGTTGTAGATTTAGATAAGTTAATTCTTCTCTAAGAGTTCTGGTAAATCGCCTGTCCGTCCTGGGGGAGGATCCCTCCTTCATGTGGGCACCCCTGAGGTTTCTTCGTTTTTTCCGGAATCCGGTTTTTTTGGGAGTTTTTCCTTACCGCGAAGGGGGGTCTAAGGGCAGGGATGCCAGTATAGCTTAGTCAGTTTGTTAGTTCATTTTAGTATTTTTCTATTGAACTCTTTGTATTCGTGATCCTTTTGATTTCATGTTTTACTTCGAAGCCCATCGAGACGACTGTTGTTGTGATTTTGGGCTATACAAATAAAATTGAATTGAATTGAATTGAATTGCTCTCGGCTATCGGGTCTCGGTGCTCAGTTCTCCACTCATCTCCGTTCCTTAGTCAGGATCCTCCTCCACGCTGCTCCATGCTGGCTCATCCGAAGCGCCGCCTCGCCTTGGCGCTGAAGTCACTTCTGCGTTTTTTCCTCCATGTTCTGTTTATCCACAAAGCCGGGTTCAGGGTGTGTCGGGCTGGGGGCCACAGTCTGCTGAAGCAGCTTCATTTACTGCTATTTAAAGTGTTTCTGTGAGGGGGGCAGAGCTGCCAGGAGCGCAGCTCCGATCCAGAAGGACAGAACCCTTATCTGTGCTGCGGTTATTGGACTTTAATCAAAATTAGCCTGTAATTGGTGTCTCTGATTAGATTAGGCCAAATGAAATCAACCCCCCCTAAAAGGATTAGGGCAAGTTAAAAAACCGTGTTCATGCTGAGCAGCGAATGCAAATGCAATCTAATGGAGGAGGGAAGAGCCTCTGATGGGGGGAACCCACGGACTTGTTGGGAATGCAAATCGACCTGATCCGGTTTTATGCTAATGGCAGCAGAGCAAAACATTTCAATGTATTCCTGTCTTGTTACAGTCGGGCTAAAAGCTTCTAAATCCCCGCCATTTACCAAATTAAACTAATTTCAAGTGCTTCCAAAAGGCACATCTGTAGGCTGACTCTCTGCCCCCCCGGCCTCTGAGAAGTGGCCCCCGCCGGGGCATTCAGCGTCTCATTGATCCTTGAATAGTCATGCCTGTCAGGCAGCCATATCAACCATTATCATTCTAATTTTACTGCCTTTCTTGGTCCCTGATCTAATTTGCAACGATGCCGGAGCGTTTCTCCGGGCCCCCGCACTTTCTTCAGAATTTCAACAAGGGCATTAAAGGGCCCCCAATTTACATTAATGAAGTGCACATTTAATTAAGGCGGGTGGCGGCACAGCAGCCGTGAAGGGAGGCGAGCCGGACGCCAGGAGGAGTCGACAAACTTGGAGGTGAGAGAGGAGGAGGACAGGAGGCCTGCAGGAGGAACCAATGGCAGCGGGGGGGTCAGCGGTTCCTCCATCATACACTGCCATGCCTGAGTGGGAGGGGCCAAGCATCAAAGAAAAGAAGTGAGGGGGGGGCATGTCTGGTGGTTACAGTCAAAACTGTTCATGTTTTTTCTGATGTTGTGAAGTTTGTTCGTCAGACTTTTATGTGAGTCGTGCAGCCGCTCCAGATTCAAACGAGTCGGAGGAATTCTGGTTCTACGGTGAACTCGAACGACCTGCAGGATCCACATCGCAGTCTGTTCCCCATCAGTCCTGTAACCTGGAACTATGCAGTCAAGCTCTCATCAGTAAGTCTGCATCTGAGTATATAAGTATGTAAGTATATCAGTATATAAGTATGTAAGTATATAAGTATGTCAGTATATAAGTATGTAAGTATGTAAGTATATAAGTATGTAAGTATATCAGTATATAAGTATGTAAGTTTATAAGTATGCAAGTATATAAGTATGTCAGTATATAAGTATGTAAGTATATAAGTATGTAAGTATATAAGTATATAAGTATGTCAGTATATAAGTATGTAAGTATATCAGTATATAAGTATGTAAGTATATAAGTATGTCAGTATATAAGTATGTAAGTATATAAGTATGTAAGTATATCAGTATATAAGTATGTAAGTATATAAGTATGTAAGTATATCAGTATATAAGTATGTAAGTATATAAGTATGTCAGTATATAAGTATGTAAGTATATAAGTATGTAAGTATATAAGTATGTAAGTATGTAAGTATATAAGTATGTAAGTATATAAGTATATAAGTATGTCAGTATATAAGTATGTAAGTATATCAGTATATAAGTATGTAAGTATATAAGTATGTCAGTATATAAGTATGTAAGTATATAAGTATGTAAGTATATAAGTATGTAAGTATGTAAGTATATAAGTATGTAAGTATATAAGTATGTAAGTATGTCAGTATATAAGTATGTAAGTATATCAGTATATAAGTATGTAAGTTTATAAGTATGCAAGTATATAAGTATGTAAGTATGTAAGTATGTAAGTATATAAGTATATAAGTATGTAAGTAAATAAGTATATCAGCATATAAGTATGTATTCAAATAAGTATAAAAGTATATCAGAGGGACTGTGTGGTTCTGGTCCCGATGAGGAGCATCAGGCCCGAGCCTCACACAGACCAGACTCCAGGAGAGCGGAGAAGATGGAGTTCTGACGGGTCCATTTGGGTTCTTTGGTTCTGATGGATCCATGTCACGTTTGCTGCTGCAGAGACTAGAACTGACGAGCAGAAGATAACAGAAGTTCTGACTAGGCGGTGTGGTCCTTTCTTCCAGAGGTCCGGTTCTGCTCAGCAGGTTCGGTTTCTCCACCTGTGGATCCAGTTCATGCCGTTTCCTGCTGCTGTTTTTATGCAGGCGGGGGTCAGAGAGCTCCCTCTCTGGGGCGGGGTGGAGGAGGTCCGGTTGGTCGAAGCACATTTGCCTCTTTGTGGGGCACAGATGGGGGCTCGGCGGGGCGGCTGGGGGCCTCTGGGGGGGGGGACAGAGCTGGGACAATGATTCCTGCTCGTCGGCCGTGAAAAGTCAAGAGTTATAAATTCATCTGTTTGCTCTGCGCTGACACCCGCCCAGAGCCAGATCACCCACAATGCATCAGGCTGTCAGAAGGGGCGGACGCGCCGCGGGAAGAAAGGCCCGCAGATGCTTTATTGTCTCCGTGATTTCCACGTAATTAGCCGGGAAGAAAAGTCTGCGCTCCGGTTTAATCACGCTGAATGAACTCAAAGAGCGCCATTCTCCCCGACGGCGGCCCCCCAGCCACCCCGCCCCGCCCAGACCTGCTCTGCAGAGTTTAAGTGTGTGTGACTGCCCACTGTGAAATTGGTTAACACAAACGCACACCAGTGTTGATGCATTTAACAGATTAGGCCAATCAATCCCTTAACACCTCCAAACATTAAGTTGGGCCGGCCCGTTTAATGAGGCCACTCGGGCCGGCGCCGCTGCGGCCTCATCAGTGAAGGCACCGCGCCGTCAGAGCCGCATTCATCTGCCGCCATCTTTAATCTGCTTTAGATGAGCCACCTGAAAGATGATGAAGACGATGGAGATGAGTTACTGATTACAACCGCATCGCTTTAGCCTCTAATGAGGGGGCGGGGCCACGACTGATGCTGCACACCTTTTTATTTTCACAGGCTCATTTGTTCTGTTACATTTCTGTGCCATCATCAGTCCAGACCATCCTGACCGCGTCTCAGTAAACACAGACATGAGGAACGCCGTGGAAAGGTTCATTACTGCCACCATAACTAAACCAGTCCATCATCTTTGGCGGTTCGGCTTTGAGCCCACGGCGTCTGACGGCGTCTGACGGCTGAGAAGTCAGACTGGAGACGAGACATCCAGGCCTGGGGGGCCGGCCTCCTGCTGGTTCTGATGCTGGTTACCTGGATCAGGTGTCACTCTGAACCTCCATCTTCAACATGAAACTGTTTGGAATTAATAACTAAAACCAAAGTTGAGGTAAATTTAGATTTCAAGTTTGATTTTATGAATAATTGTCTTTGTTTAACCCAAAGGTAAATTAGGGTTTAACCTTTAAAACCTTTAACTTCTATGAACTAAATCAACATAAAGACGGCGTGAAAAACTCAAACAACAGAAACTGTTTAAACTAAAGACGTCGCCTGACTCCACTTTGAACCGCTTTGATCTTTTCCAACGTTTTATGGAGATGGTTCATAATCGGGAACTGAAGATCTTAGACAAAAACACGTGAAATATCAGTCCTGTCACATTTGATTGAAATACAACATTTGAAGATTTACTCATTTGATCATTGAATGATGTTTAAATGTGTCAGTGATCCGCTGCAGGAACCAAAACTGTTCGTCCTACAATAAATGTTCAGCCCCTGCGGCTCTTGATGATTGGCTGTACGATACTCCGATGAGGCGTGAGATAGCGATTGGTCTGGACAAAGTACGGAACGATTGTTTACACGCCAACACAGTTCTCCATGAGAAACAGGGATGACTCGTACATCCAACTGTCCCGCTTCACATCACAAGGGACTTATCATAGCCCCCCCCTGAAGAGATGTCTCTTCAGGTCTGTAACTCGTAGATGCTACTGTTTTGTGGGTGCATTTCTTAGCGGTGGAATAGTCGTGACACGGACACTAAAATCCTGGTGTATTGGATGAGCAGCTGTACAACCGTCAGGAGAACCTGCGCTTGGATCTCCACATTTTAAGGAGTTGCCATGACAACCTGCGGCCTTCTGTGGAGACCCGCAGAAATTTGGATTCAACACTTGTTCTAGCGCTAATGCTTTGGTTTTTTGGTTGATTTGATCAAACTTGATTAATAAACATAAAAATTCAACCATAAACAGGCGTGTGCTGTTTATTGTGATTAGTTTATTCATGCTTCCAACATGTTTTAAAAGGGAAACATGAACTTTACAGTAATAAATGTTAAATCTGATGAGGTGTTTGATTCATGTTTAGGACTGGAGATGTTTTTATACAGTTATTAACATGACAATGTTAATAACTGTGCCATGAAACCAGACTGGACACCTTAAATATTGTTTTTCATACAGTCATTCATTTACGCAGGTTGGAAAAATATGTTTATGTTGCCCATGTGTCTCCCTTTTCTCCGCATGGAGATGTGATTTCATGTATTAAAGTTTAATTTACATTTGGTGGAACAATCATGTCAGGCGCTCCTATATAATCAAAATGACATTATTAGTTATGAGGGAACGTGAAATGAAAATATAGAGCCCGAGCAGATCTCCACGCTACGTAGTTTGTCCAACTGGGGCCACCGTAGTAACGTCTTCAATGGTGTCGGCTCCTGAACTGTTTTGGTTCCTACACCAGCACCTAACCCTTTCAGGACTTTGACCTGCAGCAGATCCTCCAGAGCCGTCCGGAGGCTGCAGATCTTCTTTCCTCAGACATCCTGGAATTTCCTTCCGGGAATCTGTGAGCGGTTGTAGCTTTGGTAAAAACAGCAGCTGCACGCGGTTTAACGTCGATTTGGAGTTCTTATTCTATTGACCTGCTTCCTGTCTTTTTAACATTGACTTTTATTTATCTGTTTCTGGTATTTGATTTAACATTTTGTTAAACAAAAAAAGCTAAACTAAGGACAAAAGCTGCCGGTCAGTGTTTGCTAAAAGCGTTAGTTATGAGCAGAAGACCACAGTTCATATATGTTTATGTTTATATATCGATCCCTATTCAATAAATTCTATTTGATTTGATCAAAAAATATGTTTATTATATTCAAGCCAAAATTAGAAGCATTTATACAGTAAGAAAAATAATGTTTGCTTGAAAAACAATTTGTGCTTTTTTGAGTTAAAATATGAGACGTTTTCTATTCTTACCTTTTTGTTTATTATTTTTACTTTGTAAATTGAAACCAAAATTAAAGAGCAATTTACCTTTTTATTTTTTAAATGTATTTATAAACAGAAAATGAATGAACTCAAAATTCTCTGTAATTTCCCTGAAAATGCTTTTTTTCACTAGAAAATTGAATTCATGTTCCTGCAGAGATTTGGCCTTCAGGCCTTCAGTGATGAAGATCTTCCTCCCAGCCAGAAAGACACATAACCAAGAATGGATGGATGACTCCCATGATGCACCTGGCCTTCTGCCCGCCTCGCAGTGAGCCGACCATTCTACATTAGAAATCAAAGTCAGACGTTTGATTCTTCCTCAGAAACTCGTCCTCCTCTCGGTTTTTGAGTGAAGCTGTAGTTTCTCTGAGCATCTCAATCAGCTGATTTCATCCTTTGTCTTCAGAGACTCAGGCTCACCCCCCCCCCCCCCACACACACACACTGTCTGCTGATTTTCCTGCAGGAGTGTAAAGGCGGTGGCTGAACGGCGGCACTGACTGGATAAAGATAAAGATAAAGATACGTTATTGATCCCAGCTTGAGAAATTGGGTTGTTGCAGCGTCAGCATTAGGCTCAAAGATACAAACAAACAAACAATGGGTGACAAGAGAGAACAGAACAATCAATCAGAAAGAACCATCAGTGAAAACAGTTGTATTGGATGACAGCTCAGGAGTAAAACAGACTTAAATGAGTTTATCTATTGCAAATGGATGACGAGTACTAGAGTCCAATGGAGTGAGGTAGGAAAGATCTCCTGTAGCGGTTGGTGTGACAGTGAAGCTGCCTTAGCCTGTTGGAGAAGGAGCTCCACTGACCGTCAAGAACAGGATGGAGAGGATGCTCAGGATGGATACCGGCTAATTTAAAGTCCTCCTCTCCATCACAGATTCAAATGAGTCCATTTTACACCCGATTACAGAGCCAGCTCTTCTGATCAGTTTGTTCAGTCTATTACTGTCCCTGGCAGATATGCTGCCCCCCCAGCAGACCACAGAGAAGAACAGAGTGCTGAACACAACAGACTGCTAGAACATCCCGAGCATCCTGCTGAACACGTTGAAGGACCTTAGCCTCCTCAGGTGGCCTTCTGATTCACAGCAGTGCCGTTGCTCTTCCAGCTCAGTCTGTTGTCGATGGTTACTCCCCAGTACTTGGACCCCTCCACCTCTCTGCCAAAGACGCTGAGAGGCTGGGAAGCTGGTGGTTTCTTCCTGAAGTCCACCACCATCTCTCTGGTCTTTTCCACATTCAGCAGCAGGTGGTTTGCTCCAGACCACCTCATGAATTTATCCATAGGTTCCCTGTACTCCTCCTCCCGCCCACCATTAATGCAGCCGACAACCACAGAGCCCTCAGAGAATTCTGAAGATGGAAAGACTCTGAGTTGTACTGGAAGTCACTGGTGTACAATTGAACAGGAAGGGAGAGAGCACAGTTCCCTGTGGGGCCCCCACACTGCTCGTCACCACGGCAGACAGGACACCGCCCAGCTGGACAAACTGCGGCCTGTCTGACAAGTAGTCGATGATCCAGGAGACCAAGGCCCCCGTCCACACCCATCAGCTGCAGCTTCAGTAACCAGGGCTGGATGGTGTTGAACGCACTGGAGAAATCAAAGAACGTGACCCTCAGAGTGTCCCCCCTCCATCCAGGTGAGAAGGAGCACGCTGTAGCAGGTAAACAACAGCATCCTCCACCCCCAGGTGTGGCTGGTAGGCAAACTGAAGTGGGTCCAGAGATGGTTTCACCGGAGGTCTCAGGTGGGCCAACAAAATCCTTTCCAGCACTTTACACCAGCACTGGACTCACAGACTTTACACACAAACAGCTGAAGGCCTTAAACTCTCAGGATTTTGCTCTGAGGATCCATTTATGGGCTTCCTCTGCTGCCATGAGCTCCCATCCAATCACAGGGCCTTCCTGCTGGCTTTGAGCTCTGACTGGCTGTTGCATCTGGTCGTCTATGGGGGTCCCGGAGGCCTCAGAAGGATTACACAGACCTGCTGCACAGAGCTGGAACGTGGTTGGAGGAGAAGTCCAGGTCCGTGTGGACAGGGTCTGAGCGGTGAGGAGAGGACAGAAGGGATTTGTAGTTGTCTTCTTTTCATCTTGTCCAATGTTTCCTCTAAGGCAGACGTCTGGAATAGAATATTTTCATGTGCATAAATATCCGTGAACGAAGAACATTTTAGATTTCTAAAAATGTTTTCATCAGAAGAAAAGACCTTGGGGCCCTTTGGGGCCCTTTGGGGCCTTTTGGGGCTTTGGGGCCTTTGGGGCCCTCTGGGGGCCTTTGGGGAATTTTCAGGGTCCTCTGGTTGGTGTTGATTACAGAAACGGTTGGAGAGTTCCGGTCGTTCTAAAAGCTCAGATGCTAAAGGATCCAAAGACGTTCTGGACAGACAGAACCTTTTCATGTTTGTTGCTGAGTCACTTCGGGAATCCGGAACTAAATGAGGAAAAATAAAAGGAAAATCTGGGATAAAGACGTTGATTTGTGAATAATTCCGACATGAAGGTCAAACATCGACTCTAAACCATTTGGTCCTCTTCAGACGACGCTTGAAGCTGAGCAAGGGGTTTTCTCTGGGAGGGGGCTGAGGATCATCCATCCTCTGAGTGCATCCTCCACTCCCCAGGAGAGGAGCAGCCACTCACCCTCTTCATCCTCTTCACGCTCTTCATCATCTTCGTCATCTTCTCACCTCCACAAAGGCAGCAGAAAGCATCTGGATGGGAGGGGGCAGCTCAGCCGGACCCCCCCCCCCCCTGCTGTATGAATGCAGCAGCAGCATGCTGCAGCACTGGGGGCCTTGTAAAAGCCCTCAGCCCGGCTGAAGGGGTGCTGCTCCCCTGGGAAGAGGCCCCTTAACAAAATCCTCCTGGAGTGAAGACTGGGACTGTGGGTGGGCTGCTCCCCCTCGCAACCCCCCCTCACCAGTTGGCTGATTCCCATCAAGGTTTCTGGGCGTGACACCCCCCCCCCCCCCCCTTACTGGAGCGACCCATCACCTAAAGCCCTTGTTTCCCTGTGGGGGGGCTGTTTCCTGCCAGTCCAACATGGCGGATTAAAGCAGCGTGTAATCAGCCTCAAAGGCGGGGTGCTAATATGCAGGAGGACGGATCAATGTGGCCCCCCCATCTGAAGATGAAGGCTCTGACTGACAGCTGGATGCTGGGGGGTCTGTCCAACAGGAAGAGGAGGAGCAGGGGGTGTGTCCATGCCTGTGTGTGCTGCAGGGGCTGAGGGGGGGGGGGGGGGGGGGTTAGGGGGGTATAAAGGCAATGAATAAATCAGTGCTTAGTAACAGTATTTGAATGGGCGGGGGTGGAGGGGGGGGGCAGCTGCATTACTCAGCAGACAAAGGCTCCTCAACAGATGGGAGCGCTTAGTTAAAGAAGTCGACCCCCCCCCGTGGCCCCGACAGGTGGCTCCGTCCTTTGGGGTGTGGCGGTCATTTCTGGGGGGAGTGTCGGCGCCGCGCCTGGATACCCCCCCCCCCCCCCACCTTCAGTACGCCACTCGTGGCCATGGAGGGACGGAGAGAGCTCCATGTGATGCTTCTGGAGGGGTGGGGGTTACCTGTCAGGTGCTCTCTAAGACCCCCCCACTTTCATCAGCTCTGTGGTGGAGCGGGTGGGGGTTACCTGACGGCATAACTCTTCATGCCGTAGACCGACACCAATGGAGCGGGGGCATCCCCCCGCCTCCTCATCAGACTTTAAAGGTTCTCTGTTCTCCTGCAGGTGAACTCTGGTACGGTTCACTTCAGTGTGAACACAGATGGACTTTCCAGAGAGAGAAGAACCAAGGAGAGAACAACTGAAGAGAGATGATCAGCAGAGGACCAGCAGGACCAGACGCTTTTCTTCTTCCTGCTTTGTTCTGTCCTGTTCACAGCTCGTTTTGGTAAAAAGCGCCCGAAATCTCTTCTTATGGACCCAGGTCGTTTCGTCGTCTGTTATTATGGAACCAGGTCATTTGGTCGTCTCTTCTTTTGGAACCAGGACGTTTGGTCGTCTGTTCTTATGGAACCAGGACATTTGGTCATCTGTTCTTACGGAACCAGGGCATTTGGTCGTCTGTTCTTACGGAACCAAGGCATTTGGTCTTATGTTCTTTTGGAACCAGGACATTTGGTCGTCTGTTCTTACGGAACCAAGGCATTTGCTCTTATGTTCTTTTGGAACCAGGACGTGTGGTCGTCTGTTCCTATGGAACCAGGACGTTTGGTCGTCTGTTCTTACGGAACCAGGACATTTGGTCGTCTGTTCCTATGGAACCAGGACATTTGGTTGTCTGTTCCTATGGAACCAGGACATTTGGTCTTCTGTTCTTATGGAACTAGGACATTTGGTCGTCTTTTCCTATGGAACCAGGACGTTTAGTCGTCTGTTCTTATGGAACCAGGACGTGTGGTTGTCTGTTCTTATGGAACCAGGACATTTGGTCGTCTGTTCTTACGGAACCAGGACATTTGGTCGTCTGTTCTTACGGAACCAGGGCATTTGGTCTTCTGTTCTTTTGGAACCAGGACGTTTGGTCTTCTGTTTTTTTAGAACCAGGTCGTTTGGTCGTCTCTTCTTACGGAACCAGGAAATTTGGTCGTCTGTTCTTACGGAACCAGGGCATTTGGTCTTCAGTTCTTTTGGAACCAGGACATTTGGTCGTCTGTTCTTACGGAACCAAGGCATTTGGTCTTATGTTCCTATGGAACCAGGACGTTTGGTCGTCTGTTCTTACGGAACCAGGACATTTGGTCGTCTGTTCCTATGGAACCAGGACATTTGGTTGTCTGTTCCTATGGAACCAGGACATTTGGTCTTCTGTTCTTATGGAACTAGGACATTTGGTCGTCTTTTCCTATGGAACCAGGACGTTTAGTCGTCTGTTCTTATGGAACCAGGACGTGTGGTTGTCTGTTCTTACAGAACCAGGACATTTGGTCGTCTGTTCTTACGGAACCAGGGCATTTGGTCTTCTGTTCTTTTGGAACCAGGACGTTTGGTCTTCTGTTTTTTTAGAACCAGGTCGTTTGGTCGTCTCTTCTTACGGAACCAGGAAATTTGGTCGTCTGTTCTTACGGAACCAGGGCATTTGGTCGTCTGTTCTTATGGAACCAGGACGTTTGGTTGTCTTCTTATGGAACCAGGATGTTTGGTTGTCTTCTTATGGAACCAGGACATTTGGTGTTCTATACGTTTGGAACCAGGTCGTTTGGTCGTCTGTTATTATCGAACCAGGTCATTTGGTCGTCTTTTCTTTTGGAACCAGGACGTTTGGTGCTCTATACATTTGGAACCAGGACTTTTGGTCTTCTGTTCTTTTGGAACCAGGACGTTTGGTCGTCTGTTCTTATGGAACCAGGATATTTGGTCGTCTGTTCTTATGGAACCAGGACATTTGGTCGTCTGTTGTTACGGAACCAGGGCATTTGGTCTTATGTTCTTTTGGAACCAGGACGTTTGGTCGTCTGTTCTTACGGAACCAGGACATTTGGTCGTCTGTTCCTATGGAACCAGGACATTTGGTTTTCTGTTCTTTTGGAACCAGGACGTTTGGTCTTCTGTTTTTTTAGAACCAGGTCGTTTGGTCGTCTCTTCTTACGGAACCAGGACATTTGGTGTTCTATACGTTTGGAACCAGGTCGTTTGGTCGTCTGTTATTATGGAACCAGGTCATTTGGTCGTCTCTTCTTTTGGAACCAGGACGTTTGGTGCTCTATACATTTGGAACCAGGACTTTTGGTCTTCTGTTCTTTTGGAACCAGGACGTTTGGTCGTCTGTTCTTAAGGAACCAGGACATTTGGTCGTCTGTTCTTATGGAACCAGGACATTTGGTCGTCTGTTCTTAATGAACCAGGACATTTGGTCGTCTGTTCCTATGGAACCAGGACATTTGGTTGTCTGTTCTTACGGAACCAGGACATTTGGTCGTCTGTTCTTACGGAACCAGGGCATTTGGTCTTATGTTCTTTTGGAACCAGGACGTTTGGTCGTCTGTTCCTATGGAACCAGGACGTTTGGTCGTCTGTTCTTACGGAACCAGGACATTTGGTCGTCTGTTCCTATGGAACCAGGACATTTGGTTGTCTGTTCCTATGGAACCAGAACATTTGGTCTTCTGTTCTTATGGAACCAGGACGTTTGGTCGTCTTTTCCTCTGGAACCAGGACGTTTGGTCGTCTGTTCTTACGGAACCAAGATATTTGGTCGTCTGTTCTTACGGAACCAAGACATTTGGTCGTCTGTTCTAAGGGAACCAGGGCATTTGGTCTTATATTTTTTAGAACCTGGTCGTTTGGTCGTCTCTTCTTACGGAACCAGGAAATTTGGTCGCCTGTTCTTACGGAACCAGAGCATTTGGTCATGTGTTCTTTTGAAACCAGGACATTTGGTCGTCTGATCTTACGGAACCAAGATATTTGGTCGTCTGTTCTTACGGAACCAGGGCATTTGGTCTTATGTTCTTTTGGAACCAGGACCTTTGGTCGTCTGTTCTTATGGAACCAGGACATTTGGTCTTCTATTCTTATAGAACCAGGACATTTGGTCGTCTTTTCATTTGGAACCAGGACGTTTGGTCGTCTGTTCTTATGGAAGCAAGACGTTTGGTTGTCTTCTTATGGAACCAGGACGTTTGGTTGTCTTCTTATGGAACCAGGACATTTGATGTTTTATACGTTTGGAACCAGGTCGTTTGGTCGTCTGTTATCATGGAACCAGGTCATTTGGTCGTCTCTTCTTACGGAACCAGGACATTTGGTCGTCTGTTCTTACAGAACCAGGACATTTGGTCGTCTGTTCTTACGGAACCAGGGCATTTGGTCTTCTGTTCTTTTGGAACCAGGACGTTTGGTCTTCTGTTTTTTTAGAACCAGGTCGTTTGGTCGTCTCTTCTTACGGAACCAGGAAATTTGGTCGTCTGTTCTTACGGAACCAGGGCATTTGGTCGTCTGTTCTTATGGAACCAGGACGTTTGGTTGTCTTCTTATGGAACCAGGATGTTTGGTTGTCTTCTTATGGAACCAGGACATTTGGTGTTCTATACGTTTGGAACCAGGTCGTTTGGTCGTCTGTTATTATGGAACCAGGTCATTTGGTCGTCTTTTCTTTTGGAACCAGGACGTTTGGTGCTCTATACATTTGGAACCAGGACATTTGGTCTTCTGTTCTTTTGGAACCAGGACGTTTGGTCGTCTGTTCTTATGGAACCAGGACATTTGGTCGTCTGTTCTTATGGAACCAGGACATTTGGTCGTCTGTTGTTACGGAACCAGGGCATTTGGTCTTATGTTCTTTTGGAACCAGGACGTTTGGTCGTCTGTTCTTACGGAACCAGGACATTTGGTCGTCTGTTCCTATGGAACCAGGACATTTGGTTTTCTGTTCTTTTGGAACCAGGACGTTTGGTCTTCTGTTTTTTTAGAACCAGGTCGTTTGGTCGTCTCTTCTTACGGAACCAGGACATTTGGTGTTCTATACGTTTGGAACCAGGTCGTTTGGTCGTCTGTTATTATGGAACCAGGTCATTTGGTCGTCTCTTCTTTTGGAACCAAGACGTTTGGTGCTCTATACATTTGGAACCAGGACTTTTGGTCTTCTGTTCTTTTGGAACCAGTACGTTTGGTCGTCTGTTCTTATGGAACCAGGACATTTGGTCGTCTGTTCTTATGGAACCAGGACATTTGGTCGTCTGTTATTACGGAACCAGGGCATTTGGTCTTATGTTCTTTTGGAACCAGGACATTTGGTCGTCTGATCTTACGGAACCAAGATATTTGGTCGTCTGTTCTTACGGAACCAGGGCATTTGGTCTTATGTTCTTTTGGAACCAGGACGTTTGGTCGTCTGTTCTTATGGAACCAGGACATTTGGTCTTCTATTCTTATAGAACCAGGACATTTGGTCGTCTTTTCATTTGGAACCAGGACGTTTGGTCGTCTGTTCTTATGGAAGCAGGACGTTTGGTTGTCTTCTTATGGAACCAGGACGTTTGGTTGTCTTCTTATGGAACCAGGACATTTGGTGTTTTATACGTTTGGAACCAGGTCGTTTGGTCGTCTGTTATCATGGAACCAGGTCATTTGGTCGTCTCTTCTTATGGAACCAGGACATTTGGTGTTCTATACATTTGGAACCAGGACCTTTGGTCTTCTGTTCTTTTGGAACCAGGACGTTTGGTCGTCTGTTCTTATGGAACCAGGACATTTGGTCGTCTGTTCTTATGGAACCAGGGCATTTGGTCTTATGTACTTTTGGAACCAGGACGTTTGGTCGTCTGTTCTTACGGAACCAGGACATTTGGTCGTCTGTTCTTTTGGAACCAGGACATTTGGTTGTCTGTTCCTATGGAACTAGGACATTTGGTCTTCTGTTCTTATAGAACCAGGACATTTGGTCGTCTTTTCCTTTGGAACCAAGACGCTTGGTCGTCTGTTCTTATGGAACCAGGACATTTGGTCGTCTGTTCTTACGGAACCAGGACATTTGGTCGTTTGTTCTTATGGAACCAGGGCATTTGGTCTTATGTACTTTTGGAACCAGGACGTTTGGTCGTCTGTTCTTACGGAACCAGGACATTTGGTCGTCTGTTCTTTTGGAACCAGAACGTGTGGTCGTCTGTTTTTATGGAACCAGGACGTTTGGTCGTCTGTTCTTACGTAACCAGGACATTTGGTCGTCTGTTCCTATGGAACCAGGACATTCGGTCGTCTTTTCCTTTGGAACCCGGACATTTGGTCGTCTGTTCTTATGGAACCAGGACATTTGGTCGTCTGTTCTTATGGAACCAGGGCATTTGGTCTTATGTACTTTTGGAACCAGGACGTTTGGTCGTCTGTTCTTACGGAACCAAGACATTTGGTCGTCTGTTCTTACGGATCCAAGACATTTGGTCGTCTGTTCCAATGGAACCAGGACATTTGGTCGTCTGTTCTTAATGAACCAGGACATTTGGTCGTCTGTTCCTATGGAACCAGGACATTTGGTTGTCTGTTCTTACGGAACCAGGACATTTGGTCGTCTGTTCTTACGGAACCAGGGCATTTGGTCTTATGTTCTTTTGGAACCAGGACGTTTGGTCGTCTGTTCCTATGGAACCAGGACGTTTGGTCGTCTGTTCTTACGGAACCAGGACATTTGGTCGTCTGTTCCTATGGAACCAGGACATTTGGTTGTCTGTTCCTATGGAACCAGAACATTTGGTCTTCTGTTCTTATGGAACCAGGACGTTTGGTCGTCTTTTCCTCTGGAACCAGGACGTTTGGTCGTCTGTTCTTACGGAACCAAGACATTTGGTCGTCTGTTCTAACGGAACCAGGGCATTTGGTCTTATATTTTTTAGAACCTGGTCGTTTGGTCGTCTCTTCTTACGGAACCAGGAAATTTGGTCGCCTGTTCTTACGGAACCAGGGCATTTGGTCATGTGTTCTTTTGAAACCAGGACATTTGGTCGTCTGATCTTACGGAACCAAGATATTTGGTCGTCTGTTCTTACGGAACCAGGGCATTTGGTCTTATGTTCTTTTGGAACCAGGACATTTGGTCGTCTGTTCTTATGGAACCAGGACATTTGGTCTTCTATTCTTATAGAACCAGGACATTTGGTCGTCTTTTCATTTGGAACCAGGACGTTTGGTCGTCTGTTCTTATGGAAGCAGGACGTTTGGTTGTCTTCTTATGGAACCAGGACGTTTGGTTGTCTTCTTATGGAACCAGGACATTTGATGTTTTATACGTTTGGAACCAGGTCGTTTGGTCGTCTGTTATCATGGAACCAGGTCATTTGGTCGTCTCTTCTTACGGAACCAGGACATTTGGTCGTCTGTTCTTACAGAACCAGGACATTTGGTCGTCTGTTCTTACGGAACCAGGGCATTTGGTCTTCTGTTCTTTTGGAACCAGGACGTTTGGTCTTCTGTTTTTTTAGAACCAGGTCGTTTGGTCGTCTCTTCTTACGGAACCAGGAAATTTGGTCGTCTGTTCTTACGGAACCAGGGCATTTGGTCGTCTGTTCTTATGGAACCAGGACGTTGGGTTGTCTTCTTATGGAACCAGGATGTTTGGTTGTCTTCTTATGGAACCAGGACATTTGGTGTTTTCTATACGTTTGGAACCAGGTCGTTTGGTCGTCTGTTATTATGGAACCAGGTCATTTGGTCGTCTTTTCTTTTGGAACCAGGACGTTTGGTGCTCTATACATTTGGAACCAGGACTTTTGGTCTTCTGTTCTTTTGGAACCAGGACGTTTGGTCGTCTGTTCTTATGGAACCAGGATATTTGGTCGTCTGTTCTTATGGAACCAGGACATTTGGTCGTCTGTTGTTACGGAACCAGGGCATTTGGTCTTATGTTCTTTTGGAACCAGGACGTTTGGTCGTCTGTTCTTACGGAACCAGGACATTTGGTCGTCTGTTCCTATGGAACCAGGACATTTGGTTTTCTGTTCTTTTGGAACCAGGACGTTTGGTCTTCTGTTTTTTTAGAACCAGGTCGTTTGGTCGTCTCTTCTTACGGAACCAGGACATTTGGTGTTCTATACGTTTGGAACCAGGTCGTTTGGTCGTCTGTTATTATGGAACCAGGTCATTTGGTCGTCTCTTCTTTTGGAACCAGGACGTTTGGTGCTCTATACATTTGGAACCAGGACTTTTGGTCTTCTGTTCTTTTGGAACCAAGACGTTTGGTCGTCTGTTCTTATGGAACCAGGACATTTGGTCGTCTGTTCTTATGGAACCAGGACATTTGGTCGTCTGTTATTATGGAACCAGGACGTTTGGTTGTCTTCTTATGGAACCAGGACATTTGGTGTTTTATACGTTTGGAACCAGGACGTTTGGTCGTCTGTTATCATGGAACCAGGTCATTTGGTCGTCTCTTCTTATGGAACCAGGACATTTGGTGTTTTATACATTTGGAACCAGGACCTTTGGTCTTCTGTTCTTTTGGAACCAGGACGTTTGGTCGTCTGTTCTTATGGAACCAGGACATTTGGTCGTCTGTTCTTATGGAACCAGGGCATTTGGTCTTATGTACTTTTGGAACCAGGACGTTTGGTCGTCTGTTCTTACGGAACCAGGACATTTGGTCGTCTGTTCTTTTGGAACCAGGACATTTGGTTGTCTGTTCCTATGGAACTAGGACATTTGGTCTTCTGTTCTTATAGAACCAGGACATTTGGTCGTCTTTTCCTTTGGAACCAAGACGCTTGGTCGTCTGTTCTTATGGAACCAGGACATTTGGTCGTCTGTTCTTACGGAACCAGGACATTTGGTCGTTTGTTCTTATGGAACCAGGGCATTTGGTCTTATGTACTTTTGGAACCAGGACGTTTGGTCGTCTGTTCTTACGGAACCAGGACATTTGGTCGTCTGTTCTTTTGGAACCAGAACGTGTGGTCGTCTGTTTTTATGGAACCAGGACGTTTGGTCGTCTGTTCTTACGTAACCAGGACATTTGGTCGTCTGTTCCTATGGAACCAGGACATTTGGTCGTCTTTTCCTTTGGAACCCGGACATTTGGTCGTCTGTTCTTATGGAACCAGGACATTTGGTCGTCTGTTCTTATGGAACCAGGGCATTTGGTCTTATGTACTTTTGGAACCAGGACGTTTGGTCGTCTGTTCTTACGGAACCAGGACATTTGGTCGTCTGTTCTTTTGGAACCAGGACATTTGGTTGTCTGTTCCTATGGAACTAGGACATTTGGTCTTCTGTTCTTATAGAACCAGGACATTTGGTCGTCTTTTCCTTTGGAACCAAGACGTTTGGTCGTCTGTTCTTATGGAACCAGGACGTGTGGTTGTCTTCTTATGGAACCAGGACATTTGGTCGTCTGTTCTTACGGAACCAGGACATTTGGTCGTCTGTTCTTATGGAACCAGGGCATTTGGTCTTATGTTCTTTTGGAACCACGACGTTTGGACGTCTGTTCTTACGGATCCAAGACATTTGGTCGTCTGTTCCAATGGAACCAGGACATTTGGTCGTCTGTTCTTAATGAAACAGGACATTTGGTCGTCTGTTCTTATGGAACCAGGACGTTTGGTCGTCTGTTCTTACGTAACCAGGACATTTGGTCGTCTGTTCCTATGGAACCAAGATATTTGGTCGTCTGTTCTTACGGAACCAGGGCATTTGGTGTTTTATACGTTTGGAACCAGGTCGTTTGGTCGTCTCTTCTTATGGAACCAGGACATTTGGTGTTCTATACATTTGGAACCTGGACCTTTGGTCTTCTGTTCTTTTGGAACCAAGACGTTTGGTCGTCTGTTCTTATGGAACCAGGACATTTGGTCGTCTGTTCTTATGGAACCAGGGCATTTGGTCTTATGTACTTTTGGAACCAGGACGTTTGGTCGTCTGTTCTTACGGAACCAGGACATTTGGTCGTCTGTTCTTTTGGAACCAGGACATTTGGTTGTCTGTTCCTATGGAACTAGGACATTTGGTCTTCTGTTCTTATGGAACCAGGAAATTTGGTCGTCTTTTCCTTTGGAACCAAGACGCTTGGTCGTCTGTTCTTATGGAACCAGGACATTTGGTCGTCTGTTCTTACGGAACCAGGACATTTGGTCGTCTGTTCTTATGGAACCAGGGCATTTGGTCTTATTTTCTTTTGGAACCAGGACGTTTGGACGTCCGTTCTTACGGATCCAAGACATTTGGTCGTCTGTTCCAATGGAACCAGGACATTTGGTCGTCTGTTCTTAATGAACCAGGACATTTGGTCGTCTGTTCCTATGGAACCAGGACATTTGGTTGTCTGTTCTTACGGAACCAGGACATTTGGTCGTCTGTTCTTACGGAACCAGGGCATTTGGTCTTATGTTCTTTTGGAACCAGGACGTTTGGTCGTCTGTTCCTATGGAACCAGGACGTTTGGTCGTCTGTTCTTACGGAACCAGGACATTTGGTCGTCTGTTCCTATGGAACCAGGACATTTGGTTGTCTGTTCCTATGGAACCAGAACATTTGGTCTTCTGTTCTTATGGAACCAGGACGTTTGGTCGTCTTTTCCTCTGGAACCAGGACGTTTGGTCGTCTGTTCTTACGGAACCAAGATATTTGGTCGTCTGTTCTTACGGAACCAAGACATTTGGTCGTCTGTTCTAACGGAACCAGGGCATTTGGTCTTATATTTTTTAGAACCTGGTCGTTTGGTCGTCTCTTCTTACGGAACCAGGAAATTTGGTCGCCTGTTCTTACGGAACCAGGGCATTTGGTCATGTGTTCTTTTGAAACCAGGACATTTGGTCGTCTGATCTTACGGAACCAAGATATTTGGTCGTCTGTTCTTACGGAACCAGGGCATTTGGTCTTATGTTCTTTTGGAACCAGGACCTTTGGTCGTCTGTTCTTATGGAACCAGGACATTTGGTCTTCTATTCTTATAGAACCAGGACATTTGGTCGTCTTTTCATTTGGAACCAGGACGTTTGGTCGTCTGTTCTTATGGAAGCAGGACGTTTGGTTGTCTTCTTATGGAACCAGGACGTTTGGTTGTCTTCTTATGGAACCAGGACATTTGATGTTTTATACGTTTGGAACCAGGTCGTTTGGTCGTCTGTTATCATGGAACCAGGACGTTTGGTCGTCTGTTCTTACGGAACCAGGACATTTGGTCGTCTGTTCCTATGGAACCAGGACATTTGGTTGTCTGTTCCTATGGAACCAGAACATTTGGTCTTCTGTTCTTATGGAACCAGGACGTTTGGTCGTCTTTTCCTCTGGAACCAGGACGTTTGGTCGTCTGTTCTTACGGAACCAAGATATTTGGTCGTCTGTTCTTACGGAACCAAGACATTTGGTCGTCTGTTCTAACGGAACCAGGGCATTTGGTCTTATATTTTTTAGAACCTGGTCGTTTGGTCGTCTCTTCTTACGGAACCAGGAAATTTGGTCGCCTGTTCTTACGGAACCAGGGCATTTGGTCATGTGTTCTTTTGAAACCAGGACATTTGGTCGTCTGATCTTACGGAACCAAGATATTTGGTCGTCTGTTCTTACGGAACCAGGGCATTTGGTCTTATGTTCTTTTGGAACCAGGACCTTTGGTCGTCTGTTCTTATGGAACCAGGACATTTGGTCTTCTATTCTTATAGAACCAGGACATTTGGTCGTCTTTTCATTTGGAACCAGGACGTTTGGTCGTCTGTTCTTATGGAAGCAGGACGTTTGGTTGTCTTCTTATGGAACCAGGACGTTTGGTTGTCTTCTTATGGAACCAGGACATTTGATGTTTTATACGTTTGGAACCAGGTCGTTTGGTCGTCTGTTATCATGGAACCAGGTCATTTGGTCGTCTCTTCTTACGGAACCAGGACATTTGGTCGTCTGTTCTTACAGAACCAGGACATTTGGTCGTCTGTTCTTACGGAACCAGGGCATTTGGTCTTCTGTTCTTTTGGAACCAGGACGTTTGGTCTTCTGTTTTTTTAGAACCAGGTCGTTTGGTCGTCTCTTCTTACGGAACCAGGAAATTTGGTCGTCTGTTCTTACGGAACCAGGGCATTTGGTCGTCTGTTCTTATGGAACCAGGACGTTTGGTTGTCTTCTTATGGAACCAGGATGTTTGGTTGTCTTCTTATGGAACCAGGACATTGGGTGTTCTATACGTTTGGAACCAGGTCGTTTGGTCGTCTGTTATTATGGAACCAGGTCATTTGGTCGTCTTTTCTTTTGGAACCAGGACGTTTGGTGCTCTATACATTTGGAACCAGGACTTTTGGTCTTCTGTTCTTTTGGAACCAGGACGTTTGGTCGTCTGTTCTTATGGAACCAGGACATTTGGTCGTCTGTTCTTATGGAACCAGGACATTTGGTCGTCTGTTGTTACGGAACCAGGGCATTTGGTCTTATGTTCTTTTGGAACCAGGACGTTTGGTCGTCTGTTCTTACGGAACCAGGACATTTGGTCGTCTGTTCCTATGGAACCAGGACATTTGGTTTTCTGTTCTTTTGGAACCAGGACGTTTGGTCTTCTGTTTTTTTAGAACCAGGTCGTTTGGTCGTCTCTTCTTACGGAACCAGGACATTTGGTGTTCTATACGTTTGGAACCAGGTCGTTTGGTCGTCTGTTATTATGGAACCAGGTCATTTGGTCGTCTCTTCTTTTGGAACCAGGACGTTTGGTGCTCTATACATTTGGAACCAGGACTTTTGGTCTTCTGTTCTTTTGGAACCAGGACGTTTGGTCGTCTGTTCTTATGGAACCAGGACATTTGGTCGTCTGTTCTTATGGAACCAGGACATTTGGTCGTCTGTTATTACGGAACCAGGGCATTTGGTCTTATGTTCTTTTGGAACCAGGACATTTGGTCGTCTGTTCTTACGGAACCAGGACATTTGGTCGTCTGTTCTTACGGAACCAGGGCATTTGGTCTTATGTTCTTTTGGAACCAGGACGTTTGGTCGTCTGTTCCTATGGAACCAGGACGTTTGGTCGTCTGTTCTTACGGAACCAGGACATTTGGTCGTCTGTTCCTATGGAACCAGGACATTTGGTTGTCTGTTCCTATGGAACCAGAACATTTGGTCTTCTGTTCTTATGGAACCAGGACATTTGGTCGTCTTTTCCTTTGGAACCAGGACGTTTGGTCGTCTGTTCTTACGGAACCAAGATATTTGGTCGTCTGTTCTCACGGAACCAGGACATTTGGTCGTCTGTTCTTACGGAACCAGGGCATTTGGTCTTATATTTTTTAGAACCTGGTCGTTTGGTCGTCTCTTCTTATGGAACCAGGAAATTTGGTCGCCTGTTCTTACGGAACCAGGGCATTTGGTCATGTGTTCTTTTGGAACCAGGACATTTGGTCGTCTGATCTTACGGAACCAAGATATTTGGTCGTCTGTTCTTACGGAACCAGGGCATTTGGTCTTATGTTCTTTTGGAACCAGGACGTTTGGTCGTCTGTTCTTATGGAACCAGGACATTTGGTCTTCTATTCTTATAGAACCAGGACATTTGGTCGTCTTTTCATTTGGAACCAGGACGTTTGGTCGTCTGTTCTTATGGAAGCAGGACGTTTGGTTGTCTTCTTATGGAACCAGGACGTTTGGTTGTCTTCTTATGGAACCAGGACATTTGGTGTTTTATACGTTTGGAACCAGATCGTTTGGTCGTCTGTTATCATGGAACCAGGTCATTTGGTCGTCTCTTCTTATGGAACCAGGACATTTGGTGTTCTATACATTTGGAACCAGGACCTTTGGTCTTCTGTTCTTTTGGAACCAGGACGTTTGGTCGTCTGTTCTTATGGAACCAGGACATTTGGTCGTCTGTTCTTATGGAACCAGGGCATTTGGTCTTATGTACTTTTGGAACCAGGACGTTTGGTCGTCTGTTCTTACGGAACCAGGACATTTGGTCGTCTGTTCTTTTGGAACCAGGACATTTGGTTGTCTGTTCCTATGGAACTAGGACATTTGGTCTTCTGTTCTTATAGAACCAGGACATTTGGTCGTCTTTTCCTTTGGAACCAAGACGCTTGGTCGTCTGTTCTTATGGAACCAGGACGTGTGGTTGTCTTCTTATGGAACCAGGACATTTGGTCGTCTGATCTTACGGAACCAGGACATTTGGTCGTCTGTTCTTATGGAACCAGGGCATTTGGTCTTATGTTCTTTTGGAACCACGACGTTTGGACGTCTGTTCTTACGGATCCAAGACATTTGGTCGTCTGTTCCAATGGAACCAGGACATTTGGTCGTCTGTTCTTAATGAAACAGGACATTTGGTCGTCTGTTCTTATGGAACCAGGACGTTTGGTCGTCTGTTCTTACGTAACCAGGACATTTGGTCGTCTGTTCCTATGGAACCAAGATATTTGGTCGTCTGTTCTTACGGAACCAGGGCATTTGGTGTTTTATACGTTTGGGACCAGGTCGTTTGGTCGTCTCTTCTTATGGAACCAGGACATTTGGTGTTCTATACATTTGGAACCAGGACCTTTGGTCTTCTGTTCTTTTGGAACCAAGACGTTTGGTCGTCTGTTCTTATGGAACCAGGACATTTGGTCGTCTGTTCTTATGGAACCAGGGCATTTGGTCTTATGTACTTTTGGAACCAGGACGTTTGGTCGTCTGTTCTTACGGAACCAGGACATTTGGTCGTCTGTTCTTTTGGAACCAGGACATTTGGTTGTCTGTTACTATGGAACTACGACATTTGGTCTTCTGTTCTTATGGAACCAGGACATTTGGTCGTCTTTTCCTTTGGAACCAAGACGCTTGGTCGTCTGTTCTTATGGAACCAGGACATTTGGTCGTCTGTTCTTACGGAACCAGGACATTTGGTCGTCTGTTCTTATGGAACCAGGGCATTTGGTCTTATTTTCTTTTGGAACCAGGACGTTTGGACGTCTGTTCTTACGGATCCAAGACATTTGGTCGTCTGTTCCAATGGAACCAGGACATTTGGTCGTCTGTTCTTAATGAACCAGGACATTTGGTCGTCTGTTCCTATGGAACCAGGACATTTGGTTGTCTGTTCTTACGGAACCAGGACATTTGGTCGTCTGTTCTTACGGAACCAGGGCATTTGGTCTTATGTTCTTTTGGAACCAGGACGTTTGGTCGTCTGTTCCTATGGAACCAGGACGTTTGGTCGTCTGTTCTTACGGAACCAGGACATTTGGTCGTCTGTTCCTATGGAACCAGGACATTTGGTTGTCTGTTCCTATGGAACCAGAACAGTTGGTCTTTTGTTCTTATGGAACCAGGACGTTTGGTCGTCTTTTCCTCTGGAACCAGGACGTTTGGTCGTCTGTTCTTACGGAACCAAGATATTTGGTCGTCTGTTCTTACGGAACCAAGACATTTGGTCGTCTGTTCTAACGGAACCAGGGCATTTGGTCTTATATTTTTTAGAACCTGGTCGTTTGGTCGTCTCTTCTTACGGAACCAGGAAATTTGGTCGCCTGTTCTTACGGAACCAGGGCATTTGGTCATGTGTTCTTTTGAAACCAGGACATTTGGTCGTCTGATCTTACGGAACCAAGATATTTGGTCGTCTGTTCTTACGGAACCAGGGCATTTGGTCTTATGTTCTTTTGGAACCAGGACCTTTGGTCGTCTGTTCTTATGGAACCAGGACATTTGGTCTTCTATTCTAATAGAACCAGGACATTTGGTCGTCTTTTCATTTGGAACCAGGACGTTTGGTCGTCTGTTCTTATGGAAGCAGGACGTTTGGTTGTCTTCTTATGGAACCAGGACATTTGATGTTTTATACGTTTGGAACCAGGTCGTTTGGTCGTCTGTTATCATGGAACCAGGTCATTTGGTCGTCTCTTCTTACGGAACCAGGACATTTGGTCGTCTGTTCTTTTGGAACCAGGACATTTGGTTATCTGTTCCTATGGAACTAGGACATTTGGTCTTCTGTTCTTATGGAACCAGGACATTTGGTGGTCTTTTCCTTTGGAACCAAGACGTTTGGTCGTCTGTTCTTATGGAACCAGGACGTTTGGTCGTCTGTTCTTACGGAACCAGGACATTTGGTCGTCTGTTCTTTTGGAACCAGGACATTTGGTTATCTGTTCCTATGGAACTAGGACATTTGGTCTTCTGTTCTTATGGAACCAGGACATTTGGTCGTCTTTTCCTTTGGAACCAAGACGTTTGGTCGTCTGTTCTTATGGAACCAGGACGTGTGGTTGTCTTCTTATGGAACCAGGACATTTGGTCGTCTGTTCTTACGGAACCAGGACATTTGGTCGTCTGTTCTTATGGAACCAGGGCATTTGGTCTTTTGTTCTTTTGGAACCACGACGTTTAGACGTCTGTTCTTACGGATCCAAGAAATTTGGTCGTCTGTTCCAATGGAACCAGGACATTTGGTCGTCTGTTCTTAATGAAACAGGACATTTGGTCGTCTGTTCTTATGGAACCAGGACGTTTGGTCGTCTGTTCTTACGTAACCAGGACATTTGGTCGTCTGTTCCTATGGAACCAGGACATTTGGTTGTCTGTTCCTATGGAACTAGGACATTTGGTCTTCTGTTCTTATGGAACCAGGACATTTGGTCGTCTTTTCCTTTGGAACCAGGACGTTTGGTCGTCTGTTCTTACGGAACCAGGACATTTGGTCGTCTGTTCTTTTGGAACCAGAACGTGTGGTCGTCTGTTTCTATGGAACCAGGACGTTTGGTCGTCTGTTCTTACGTAACCAGGACATTTGGTCGTCTGTTCCTATGAAACCAGGACATTTGGTTGTCTGTTCCTATGGAATCAGGACATTTGGTCTTATGTTCTTTTGGAACCAGGACATTTGGTCGTCTGTTCTTACGGAACCAGGACATTTGGTCGTCTTTTCCTTTGGAACCAGGACGTTTGGTCGTCTGTTCTTATGGAACCAGGACGTGTGGTTGTCTTCTTATGGAACCAGGACATTTGGTCGTCTGTTCTTACGGAACCAGGACATTTGGTCGTCTGTTCTTATGGAACCAGGGCATTTGGTCTTATGTTCATTTGGAACCAGGACGTTTGGACGTCTGTTCTTACGGAACCAAGACATTTGGTCGTCTGTTCCAATGGAACCAGGACATTTGGTCGTCTGTTCTTAATGAACCAGGACATTTGGTCGTCTGTTCTTATGGAACCAGGGCTTTTGGTCTTATGTACTTTTGGAACCAGGACGTTTGGTCGTCTGTTCTTACGGAACCAGGACATTTGGTCGTCTGTTATTTTGGAACCAGGACGTGTGGTCGTCTGTTTCTATGGAACCAGGACGTTTGGTCGTCTGTTCTTACGTAACCAGGACATTTGGTCGTCTGTTCCTATGGAACCAGGACATTTGGTTGTCTGTTCCTATGGAACCAGGACATTTGGTCTTCTGTTCTTATGGAACCAGGACATTTGGTCGTCTTTTCCTTTGGAACCAGGACGTTTGGTCGTCTGTTCTTATGGAACCAGGACGTGTGGTTGTCTTCTTATGGAACCAGGACAATTGGTCGTCTGTTCTTACGGAACCAGGACATTTGGTCGTCTGTTCTTATGGAACCAGGGCATTTGGTCATCTGTTCTTATGGAACCAGGGCATTTGGTCTTATGTTCTTTTGGATCCAGGACATTTGGTCGTCTGATCTTACGGAACCAAGATATTTGGTCGTCTGTTCTTACGGAACCAGGGCATTTGGTCTTATGTTCTTTTGGAACCAGGACGTTTGGTCGTCTGTTCTTATGGAACCAGGACATTTGGTCTTCTATTCTTATAGAACCAGGACATTTGGTCGTCTTTTCATTTGGAACCAGGACGTTTGGTCGTCTGTTCTTATGGAAGCAGGACGTTTGGTTGTCTTCTTATGGAACCAGGACGTTTGGTTGTCTTCTTATGGAACCAGGACATTTGGTGTTTTATACGTTTGGAACCAGGTTGTTTGGTCGTCTGTTATCATGGAACCAGGTCATTTGGTCGTCTCTTCTTATGGAACCAGGACATTTGGTGTTCTATACATTTGGAACCAGGACCTTTGGTCTTCTGTTCTTTTGTAACCAGGACGTTTGGTCGTCTGTTCTTATTTAACCAGGACATTTGGTCGTCTGTTCTTATGGAACCAGGGCATTTGGTCTTATGTACTTTTGGAACCATGACGTTTGGTCGTCTGTTCTTACGGAACCAGGACATTTGGTCGTCTGTTCTTTTGGAACCAGGACATTTGGTTGTCTGTTCCTATGGAACTAGGACATTTGGTCTTCTGTTCTTATGGAACCAGAACATTTGGTCGTCTTTTCCTTTGGAACCAAGACGCTTGGTCGTCTGTTCTTATGGAACCAGGACGTGTGGTTGTCTTCTTATGGAACCAGGACATTTGGTCGTCTGTTCTTACGGAACCAGGACATTTGGTCATCTGTTCTTATGGAACCAGGGCATTTGGTCTCATGTTCTTTTGGAACCAGGACGTTTGGACATATGTTCTTACGGATCCAAGACATTTGGTCGTCTGTTCCAATGGAACCAGGACACTTGGTCGTCTGTTCTTAATGAAACAGGACATTTGGTCGTCTGTTCTTATGGAACCAGGACGTTTGGTCGTCTGTTCTTACGTAACCAGGACATTTGGTCGTCTGTTCCTATGGAACCAGGACATTTGGTTGTCTGTTCTTACGGAACCAGGACATTTGGTCGTCTGTTCTTATGGAACCAGGACGTTTGTTCTTCTGTTCTTACGGACCCAGGACATTTGATCATCTGTTCTTTTGGATGCAGGACATTTGGTCGTCTGTTTCTATGGAACCAGGACGTTTGGTCGTCTGTTCTTATGGAACCAGGACGTGTGGTTGTCTTCTTATGGAACCAGGACAATTGGTCGTCTGTTTTTACGGAACCAGGACAATTGGTCTTCTGTTCTTATGGAACCAGGACATTTGGTCGTCTTTTCCTTTGGAACCAGGACGTTTGGTCGTCTGTTCTTATGGAACCAGGACGTGTGGTTGTCTTCTTATGGAACCAGGACAATTGGTCGTCTGTTCTTACGGAACCAGGACATTTGGTCATCTGTTCTTATAGAACCAGGGCATTTGGTCTTATGTTCTTTTGGAACCAGGACGTTTGGACGTCTGTTCTTACGGAACTAAGACATTTGGTCGTTTGTTCCAATGGAACCAGGACATTTGGTCGTCTGTTCCTATGGAACCAGGACAATTGGTCATCTGTTCCTCCGGAACCAGGACATTTGGTCGTCTGTTCTTATGGAACCAGGACGTTTGGTCGTCTTTTCCTTTGGAACCAGGACGTTTGGTCGTCTGTTCTTATGGAAACAGGACGTTTGGTCGTCTGTTCTTATGGAACCAGGACGTTTGTTCTTCTGTTCTTACGGACCCAGGACATTTGGTCATCTGTTCTTTTGGATCCAGGACATTTGGTCGTCTGTTTCTATGGAACCAGGACGTTTGGTCGTCTGTTCTTATGGAACCAGGACGTGTGGTTGTCTTCTTATGGAACCAGGACAATTGGTCGTCTGTTCTTACGGAACCAGGACAATTGGTCTTCTGTTCTTATGGAACCAGGACATTTGGTCGTCTTTTCCTTTGGAACCAGGACGTTTGGTCGTCTGTTCTTATGGAACCAGGACGTGTGGTTGTCTTCTTATGGAACCAGGACAATTGGTCGTCTGTTCTTACGGAACCAGGACATTTGGTCATCTGTTCTTATAGAACCAGGGCATTTGGTCTTATGTTCTTTTGGAACCAGGACGTTTGGACGTCTGTTCTTACGGAACTAAGACATTTGGTCGTCTGTTCCAATGGAACCAGGACATTTGGTCGTCTGTTCCTATGGAACCAGGACATTTGGTCGTCTGTTACTATGGAACCAGGACATTTGGTCGTCTGTTCTTACGGAACCAGGGCATTTGGTCTTATGTTCTTTTGGAACCAGGACATTTGGTCGTCTGTTACTATGGAACCAAGACGTTTGGTCTTCTGTTCTTATGGAACCAGGACATTTGGTCGTCTGTTCTTACGGAACCAGGACATTTGGTCGTCTGTTCTTATGGAACCAGGGCATTTGGTCTTATGTACTTTTGGAACCAGGACGTTTGGTCGTCTGTTCTTACGGAACCAGGACATTTGGTCGTCTGTTCTTTTGGAACCAGAACGTGTGGTCGTCTGTTTTTATGGAACCAGGACGTTTGGTCGTCTGTTCTTACGTAACCAGGACATTTGGTCGTCTGTTCCTATGGAACCAGGACATTTGGTCGTATTTTCCTTTGGAACCCGGACATTTGGTCGTCTGTTCCTATGGAACCAGGACATTTGGTCGTCTGTTCCTATGGAACCAGGATATTTGGTCGTCTGTTCCTATGGAACCAGGACGTTTGCTCGTCTGTTCTTACGGAACCACGGAATTTGGTCTTATGTTCTTTTGGAACCAGGACATTTGGTCGTCTGTTCCTAAGGAACCAGGACGTTTGGTCTTCTGTTCTTTTGGAACCAGGACGTTTGGTCGTCTTTTCCTTTGGAACCAGGACGTTTGGTCGTCTGTTCTTATGGAACCAGGACGTTTGGTCGTCTGTTCTTATGGAACCAGGACGTTTGTTCTTCTGTTCTTACGGACCCAGGACATTTGGTCATCTGTTCTTTTGGATCCAGGACATTTGGTCGTCTGTTTCTATGGAACCAGGACGTTTGGTCGTCTGTTCCTATGGAACCAGGGCATTTGGTCTTATGTACTTTTGGAACCAGGACGTTTGGTCGTCTGTTCTTACGGAACCAGGACATTTGGTCGTCTGTTCTTTTGGAACCAGGACATTTGGTTGTCTGTTCCTATGGAACTAGGACATTTGGTCTTCTTTTCTTATGGAACTAGGACATTTGGTCTTCTGTTCTTATGGAACCAGAACATTTGGTCGTCTTTTCCTTTGGAACCAAGACGCTTGGTCGTCTGTTCTTATGGAACCAGGACGTGTGGTTGTCTTCTTATGGAACCAGGACATTTGGTCGTCTGTTCTTACGGAACCAGGATATTTGGTCATCTGTTCTTATGGAACCAGGGCATTTGGTCTCATGTTCTTTTGGAACCAGGACGTTTGGACGTCTGTTCTTACGGATCCAAGACATTTGGTCGTCTGTTCCAATGGAACCAGGACACTTGGTCGTCTGTTCTTAATGAAACAGGACATTTGGTCGTCTGTTCTTATGGAACCAGGACGTTTGGTCGTCTGTTCTTACGTAACCAGGACATTTGGTCGTCTGTTCCTATGGAACCAGGACATTTGGTTGTCTGTTCTTACGGACCCAGGACATTTGGTCATCTGTTCTTTTGGATCCAGGACATTTGGTCGTCTGTTTCTATGGAACCAGGACGTTTGGTCGTCTGTTCTTATGGAACCAGGACGTGTGGTTGTCTTCTTATGGAACCAGGACAATTGGTCGTCTGTTCTTACGGAACCAGGACAATTGGTCTTCTGTTCTTATGGAACCAGGACATTTGGTCGTCTTTTCCTTTGGAACCAGGACGTTTGGTCGTCTGTTCTTATGGAACCAGGACGTGTGGTTGTCTTCTTATGGAACCAGGACAATTGGTCGTCTGTTCTTACGGAACCAGGACAATTGGTCTTCTGTTTTTATGGAACCAGGACATTTGGTCGTCTTTTCCTTTGGAACCAGGACGTTTGGTCGTCTGTTCTTATGGAACCAGGACGTTTGGTCGTCTGTTCTTATGGAACCAGGACAATTGGTCGTCTGTTCTTACGGAACCAGGACATTTGGTCATCTGTTCTTATAGAACCAGGGCATTTGGTCTTATGTTCTTTTGGAACCAGGACGTTTGGACGTCTGTTCTTACGGAACTAAGACATTTGGTCGTTTGTTCCAATGGAACCAGGACATTTGGTCGTCTGTTCCTATGGAACCAGGACAATTGGTCATCTGTTCCTCCGGAACCAGGACATTTGGTCGTCTGTTCTTATGGAACCAGGACGTTTGGTCGTCTTTTCCTTTGGAACCAGGACGTTTGGTCGTCTGTTCTTATGGAAACAGGACGTTTGGTCGTCTGTTCTTATGGAACCAGGACGTTTGTTCTTCTGTTCTTACGGACCCAGGACATTTGGTCATCTGTTCTTTTGGATCCAGGACATTTGGTCGTCTGTTTCTATGGAACCAGGACGTTTGGTCGTCTGTTCTTATGGAACCAGGACGTGTGGTTGTCTTCTTATGGAACCAGGACAATTGGTCGTCTGTTCTTACGGAACCAGGACAATTGGTCTTCTGTTCTTATGGAACCAGGACATTTGGTCGTCTTTTCCTTTGGAACCAGGACGTTTGGTCGTCTGTTCTTATGGAACCAGGACGTGTGGTTGTCTTCTTATGGAACCAGGACAATTGGTCGTCTGTTCTTACGGAACCAGGACATTTGGTCACCTGTTCTTATAGAACCAGGGCATTTGGTCTTATGTTCTTTTGGAACCAGGACGTTTGGACGTCTGTTCTTACGGAACTAAGACATTTGGTCGTCTGTTCCAATGGAACCAGGACATTTGGTCGTCTGTTCCTATGGAACCAGGACATTTGGTCGTCTGTTCCTATGGAACCAGGACATTTGGTCGTCTGTTCCTATGGAACCAGGATATTTGGTCGTCTGTTCCTATGGAACCAGGACGTTTGCTCGTCTGTTCTTACGGAACCACGGAATTTGGTCTTATGTTCTTTTGGAACCAGGACATTTGGTCGTCTGTTCCTAAGGAACCAGGACGTTTGGTCTTCTGTTCTTTTGGAACCAGGACGTTTGGTCGTCTTTTCCTTTGGAACCAGGACGTTTGGTCGTCTGTTCTTATGGAACCAGGACGTTTGGTCGTCTGTTCTTATGGAACCAGGACGTTTGTTCTTCTGTTCTTACGGACCCAGGACATTTGGTCATCTGTTCTTTTGGATCCAGGACATTTGGTCGTCTGTTTCTATGGAACCAGGACGTTTGGTCGTCTGTTCCTATGGAACCAGGGCATTTGGTCTTATGTACTTTTGGAACCAGGACGTTTGGTCGTCTGTTCTTACGGAACCAGGACATTTGGTCGTCTGTTCTTTTGGAACCAGGACATTTGGTTGTCTGTTCCTATGGAACTAGGACATTTGGTCTTCTTTTCTTATGGAACTAGGACATTTGGTCTTCTGTTCTTATGGAACCAGAACATTTGGTCGTCTTTTCCTTTGGAACCAAGACGCTTGGTCGTCTGTTCTTATGGAACCAGGACGTGTGGTTGTCTTCTTATGGAACCAGGACATTTGGTCGTCTGTTCTTACGGAACCAGGATATTTGGTCATCTGTTCTTATGGAACCAGGGCATTTGGTCTCATGTTCTTTTGGAACCAGGACGTTTGGACGTCTGTTCTTACGGATCCAAGACATTTGGTCGTCTGTTCCAATGGAACCAGGACACTTGGTCGTCTGTTCTTAATGAAACAGGACATTTGGTCGTCTGTTCTTATGGAACCAGGACGTTTGGTCGTCTGTTCTTACGTAACCAGGACATTTGGTCGTCTGTTCCTATGGAACCAGGACATTTGGTTGTCTGTTCTTACGGACCCAGGACATTTGGTCATCTGTTCTTTTGGATCCAGGACATTTGGTCGTCTGTTTCTATGGAACCAGGACGTTTGGTCGTCTGTTCTTATGGAACCAGGACGTGTGGTTGTCTTCTTATGGAACCAGGACAATTGGTCGTCTGTTCTTACGGAACCAGGACAATTGGTCTTCTGTTCTTATGGAACCAGGACATTTGGTCGTCTTTTCCTTTGGAACCAGGACGTTTGGTCGTCTGTTCTTATGGAACCAGGACGTGTGGTTGTCTTCTTATGGAACCAGGACAATTGGTCGTCTGTTCTTACGGAACCAGGACAATTGGTCTTCTGTTTTTATGGAACCAGGACATTTGGTCGTCTTTTCCTTTGGAACCAGGACGTTTGGTCGTCTGTTCTTATGGAACCAGGACGTTTGGTCGTCTGTTCTTATGGAACCAGGACAATTGGTCGTCTGTTCTTACGGAACCAGGACATTTGGTCATCTGTTCTTATAGAACCAGGGCATTTGGTCTTATGTTCTTTTGGAACCAGGACGTTTGGACGTCTGTTCTTACGGAACTAAGACATTTGGTCGTTTGTTCCAATGGAACCAGGACATTTGGTCGTCTGTTCCTATGGAACCAGGACAATTGGTCATCTGTTCCTCCGGAACCAGGACATTTGGTCGTCTGTTCTTATGGAACCAGGACGTTTGGTCGTCTTTTCCTTTGGAACCAGGACGTTTGGTCGTCTGTTCTTATGGAAACAGGACGTTTGGTCGTCTGTTCTTATGGAACCAGGACGTTTGTTCTTCTGTTCTTACGGACCCAGGACATTTGGTCATCTGTTCTTTTGGATCCAGGACATTTGGTCGTCTGTTTCTATGGAACCAGGACGTTTGGTCGTCTGTTCTTATGGAACCAGGACGTGTGGTTGTCTTCTTATGGAACCAGGACAATTGGTCGTCTGTTCTTACGGAACCAGGACAATTGGTCTTCTGTTCTTATGGAACCAGGACATTTGGTCGTCTTTTCCTTTGGAACCAGGACGTTTGGTCGTCTGTTCTTATGGAACCAGGACGTGTGGTTGTCTTCTTATGGAACCAGGACAATTGGTCGTCTGTTCTTACGGAACCAGGACATTTGGTCACCTGTTCTTATAGAACCAGGGCATTTGGTCTTATGTTCTTTTGGAACCAGGACGTTTGGACGTCTGTTCTTACGGAACTAAGACATTTGGTCGTCTGTTCCAATGGAACCAGGACATTTGGTCGTCTGTTCCTATGGAACCAGGACATTTGGTCGTCTGTTACTATGGAACCAGGACATTTGGTCGTCTGTTCTTACGGAACCAGGGCATTTGGTCTTATGTTCTTTTGGAACCAGGACATTTGGTCGTCTGTTACTATGGAACCAAGACGTTTGGTCTTCTGTTCTTTTGGATCCAGGACATTTGGTCGTCTGTTTCTATGGAACCAGGACGTTTGGTCGTCTGTTCCTATGGAACCAGGGCATTTGGTCTTATGTACTTTTGGAACCAGGACGTTTGGTCGTCTGTTCTTACGGAACCAGGACATTTGGTCGTCTGTTCTTTTGGAACCAGAACGTGTGGTCGTCTGTTTTTATGGAACCAGGACGTTTGGTCGTCTGTTCTTACGTAACCAGGACATTTGGTCGTCTGTTCCTATGGAACCAGGACATTTGGTCGTCTTTTCCTTTGGAACCCGGACATTTGGTCGTCTGTTCCTATGGAACCAGGACATTTGGTCGTCTGTTCCTATGGAACCAGGATATTTGGTCGTCTGTTCCTATGGAACCAGGACGTTTGCTCGTCTGTTCTTACGGAACCACGGAATTTGGTCTTATGTTCTTTTGGAACCAGGACATTTGGTCGTCTGTTCCTAAGGAACCAGGACGTTTGGTCTTCTGTTCTTATGGAACCAGGACGTTTGGTCGTCTTTTCCTTTGGAACCAGGACGTTTGGTCGTCTGTTCTTATGGAACCAGGACGTTTGGTCGTCTTTTCTTATGGAACCAGGACGTTTGTTCTTCTGTTCTTACGGACCCAGGACATTTGGTCATCTGTTCTTTTGGATCCAGGACATTTGGTCGTCTGTTTCTATGGAACCAGGACGTTTGGTCGTCTGTTCCTATGGAACCAGGGCATTTGGTCTTATGTACTTTTGGAACCAGGACGTTTGGTCGTCTGTTCTTACGGAACCAGGACATTTGGTCATCTGTTCTTTTGGAACCAGGACATTTGGTCGTCTGTTTCTATGGAACCAGGACGTTTGGTCGTCTGTTCTTATGGAACCAGGACGTGTGGTTGTCTTCTTATGGAACCAGGACAATTGGTCGTCTGTTCTTACGGAACCAGGACAATTGGTCTTCTGTTCTTATGGAACCAGGACATTTGGTCGTCTTTTCCTTTGGAACCAGGACGTTTGGTCGTCTGTTCTTATGGAACCAGGACGTGTGGTTGTCTTCTTATGGAACCAGGACAATTGGTCGTCTGTTCTTACGGAACCAGGACATTTGGTCGTCTGTTCTTATAGAACCAGGGCATTTGGTCTTATGTTCTTTTGGAACCAGGACGTTTGCTCGTCTGTTCCAATGGAACCAGGACATTTGGTCGTCTGTTCCTATGGAACCAGGACACTTGGTCGTCTGTTCCTATGGAACCAGGACATTTGGTCGTCTGTTACTATGGAACCAGGACATTTGGTCGTCTGTTCTTACGGAACCAGGGCATTTGGTCTTATGTTCTTTTGGAACCAGGACATTTGGTCGTCTGTTACTATGGAACCAGGACGTTTGGTCTTCTGTTCTCATGGAACCAGGACATTTGGTCGTCTGTTCTTACGGAACCAGGACATTTGGTCGTCTGTTCTTATGGAACCAGGGCATTTGGTCTTATGTACTTTTGGAACCAGGACGTTTGGTCGTCTGTTCTTACGGAACCAGGACATTTGGTCGTCTGTTCTTTTGGAACCAGAACGTGTGGTCGTCTGTTTTTATGGAACCAGGACGTTTGGTCGTCTGTTCTTACGTAACCAGGACATTTGGTCATCTGTTCCTATGGAACCAGGACATTTGGTCGTCTTTTCCTTTGGAACCAGGACGTTTGGTCGTCTGTTCTTATGGAACCAGGACGTGTGGTTGTCTTCTTATGGAACCAGGACAATTGGTGGTCTGTTCTTATGGAACCAGGACATTTGGATGTCTGCTCTTATGGAACCAGGGCATTTGGTCTTATGTTCTTTTGGAACCAGGACGTTTGGACATCTGTTCTTACGGAACTAAGACATTTGGTCGTCTGTTCCAATGGAACCAGAACATTTGGTCGTCTGTTCCTATGGAACCAGGACATTTGGTCTTCTGTTCCTATGGAACCAGGACATTTGGTCGTCTGTTCTTACGGAACCAGGGCATTTGGTCTTATGTTCTTTTGGAACCAGGACATTTGGTCGTCTGTTACTATGGAACCAGGACGTTTGGTCTTCTGTTTTTATGGAACCAGGACGTTTGGTCGTCTGTTCTTATGGAACCAGGACGTTTGGTCTTCTGTTCTTATGGAACCAGGACGTTTGGTCGTCTTTTCCTTTGGAACCAGGACGTTTGGTCGTCTGTTCTTATGGAACCAGCACGTTTGGTCGTCTGTTCTTATGGAACCAGGACGTTTGGTCTTCTGTTCTTACGGAACCAGGACATTTGGTCGTCTGTTCTTACAGAACCAGGGCATTTGGTCTTATTTTCTTTTGGAACCAGGACATTTGGTCGTCTGTTCTTATGGAACCAGGACGTGTGGTTGTCTTCTTATGGAACCAGGACAATTGGTCGTCTGTTCTTACGGAACCAGGACATTTGGTCGTCTGTTCTTATAGAACCAGGGCATTTGGTCTTATGTTCTTTTGGAACCAGGACGTTTGCTCGTCTGTTCCAATGGAACCAGGACATTTGGTCGTCTGTTCCTATGGAACCAGGACACTTGGTCGTCTGTTCCTATGGAACCAGGACAATTGGTCATCTGTTCCTCCGGAACCAGGACATTTGGTCGTCTGTTCTTATGGAACCAGGACGTTTGGTCGTCTTTTCCTTTGGAACCAGGACGTTTGGTCGTCTGTTCTTATGGAAACAGGACGTTTGGTCGTCTGTTCTTATGGAACCAGGACGTTTGTTCTTCTGTTCTTACGGACCCAGGACATTTGGTCATCTGTTCTTTTGGATCCAGGACATTTGGTCGTCTGTTTCTATGGAACCAGGACGTTTGGTCGTCTGTTCTTATGGAACCAGGACGTGTGCTTGTCTTCTTATGGAACCAGGACAATTGGTCGTCTGTTCTTACGGAACCAGGACAATTGGTCTTCTGTTCTTATGGAACCAGGACATTTGGTCGTCTTTTCCTTTGGAACCAGGACGTTTGGTCGTCTGTTCTTATGGAACCAGGACGTGTGGTTGTCTTCTTATGGAACCAGGACAATTGGTCGTCTGTTCTTACGGAACCAGGACATTTGGTCACCTGTTCTTATAGAACCAGGGCATTTGGTCTTATGTTCTTTTGGAACCAGGACGTTTGGACGTCTGTTCTTACGGAACTAAGACATTTGGTCGTCTGTTCTTACGTAACCAGGACATTTGGTCGTCTGTTCCTATGGAACCAGGACATTTGGTCGTCTTTTCCTTTGGAACCCGGACATTTGGTCGTCTGTTCCTATGGAACCAGGACATTTGGTCGTCTGTTCCTATGGAACCAGGATATTTGGTCGTCTGTTCCTATGGAACCAGGACGTTTGCTCGTCTGTTCTTATGGAACCACGGAATTTGGTCTTATGTTCTTTTGGAACCAGGACATTTGGTCGTCTGTTCCTAAGGAACCAGGACGTTTGGTCTTCTGTTCTTATGGAACCAGGACGTTTGGTCGTCTTTTCCTTTGGAACCAGGACGTTTGGTCGTCTGTTCTTATGGAACCAGGACGTTTGGTCGTCTTTTCTTATGGAACCAGGACGTTTGTTCTTCTGTTCTTACGGACCCAGGACA
The DNA here is from genome assembly GCF_053564925.1 of Oryzias latipes. Lineage (NCBI taxonomy): Eukaryota > Metazoa > Chordata > Actinopteri > Beloniformes > Adrianichthyidae > Oryzias > Oryzias latipes. The sequence goes on along the minus strand of NC_136248.1, from coordinate 32,506,011 downwards.
TTTGGTCATCTGTTCTTTTGGATCCAGGACATTTGGTCGTCTGTTTCTATGGAACCAGGACGTTTGGTCGTCTGTTCCTATGGAACCAGGGCATTTGGTCTTATGTACTTTTGGAACCAGGACGTTTGGTCGTCTGTTCTTACGGAACCAGGACATTTGGTCATCTGTTCTTTTGGAACCAGGACATTTGGTCGTCTGTTTCTATGGAACCAGGACGTTTGGTCGTCTGTTCTTATGGAACCAGGACGTGTGGTTGTCTTCTTATGGAACCAGGACAATTGGTCGTCTGTTCTTACGGAACCAGGACAATTGGTCTTCTGTTCTTATGGAACCAGGACATTTGGTCGTCTTTTCCTTTGGAACCAGGACGTTTGGTCGTCTGTTCTTATGGAACCAGGACGTGTGGTTGTCTTCTTATGGAACCAGGACAATTGGTCGTCTGTTCTTACGGAACCAGGACATTTGGTCGTCTGTTCTTATAGAACCAGGGCATTTGGTCTTATGTTCTTTTGGAACCAGGACGTTTGCTCGTCTGTTCCAATGGAACCAGGACATTTGGTCGTCTGTTCCTATGGAACCAGGACACTTGGTCGTCTGTTCCTATGGAACCAGGACATTTGGTCGTCTGTTACTATGGAACCAGGACATTTGGTCGTCTGTTCTTACGGAACCAGGGCATTTGGTCTTATGTTCTTTTGGAACCAGGACATTTGGTCGTCTGTTACTATGGAACCAGGACGTTTGGTCTTCTGTTCTCATGGAACCAGGACATTTGGTCGTCTGTTCTTACGGAACCAGGACATTTGGTCGTCTGTTCTTATGGAACCAGGGCATTTGGTCTTATGTACTTTTGGAACCAGGACGTTTGGTCGTCTGTTCTTACGGAACCAGGACATTTGGTCGTCTGTTCTTTTGGAACCAGAACGTGTGGTCGTCTGTTTTTATGGAACCAGGACGTTTGGTCGTCTGTTCTTACGTAACCAGGACATTTGGTCATCTGTTCCTATGGAACCAGGACATTTGGTCGTCTTTTCCTTTGGAACCAGGACGTTTGGTCGTCTGTTCTTATGGAACCAGGACGTGTGGTTGTCTTCTTATGGAACCAGGACAATTGGTGGTCTGTTCTTATGGAACCAGGACATTTGGATGTCTGCTCTTATGGAACCAGGGCATTTGGTCTTATGTTCTTTTGGAACCAGGACGTTTGGACATCTGTTCTTACGGAACTAAGACATTTGGTCGTCTGTTCCAATGGAACCAGAACATTTGGTCGTCTGTTCCTATGGAACCAGGACATTTGGTCTTCTGTTCCTATGGAACCAGGACATTTGGTCGTCTGTTCTTACGGAACCAGGGCATTTGGTCTTATGTTCTTTTGGAACCAGGACATTTGGTCGTCTGTTACTATGGAACCAGGACGTTTGGTCTTCTGTTTTTATGGAACCAGGACGTTTGGTCGTCTGTTCTTATGGAACCAGGACGTTTGGTCTTCTGTTCTTATGGAACCAGGACGTTTGGTCGTCTTTTCCTTTGGAACCAGGACGTTTGGTCGTCTGTTCTTATGGAACCAGCACGTTTGGTCGTCTGTTCTTATGGAACCAGGACGTTTGGTCTTCTGTTCTTACGGAACCAGGACATTTGGTCGTCTGTTCTTACAGAACCAGGGCATTTGGTCTTATTTTCTTTTGGAACCAGGACATTTGGTCGTCTGTTCTTATGGAACCAGGACGTGTGGTTGTCTTCTTATGGAACCAGGACAATTGGTCGTCTGTTCTTACGGAACCAGGACATTTGTTCGCCTTTTCCTGTGGAACCCGGACGTTTGGTCGCCTCTTCCTTTGGAACCCGGACATTTGGTCGTCTGTTCCTATGGAACCTGGACATTTGGTCGTTTGTTCCTATGGAACCAGGACGTTTGCTCGTCTGTTCTTACGGAACCACGGCATTTGGTCTTATGTTCTTTTGGAACCAGGACATTTGGTCGTCTGTTCTTATGGAACCAGGACGTTTGGTCTTCTGTTCTTATGGAACCAGGACGTTTGGTCGTCTTTTCCTTTGGAACCAGGACGTTTGGTCGTCTGTTCTTATGGAACCAGGACGTTTGGTCGTCTGTTCTTATGGAACCAGGACGTTTGTTCTTCTGTTCTTACGGATCCAGGACATTTCGTCATCTGTTCTTTTGGATCCAGGACATTTGGTCGTCTGTTTTTATGGAACCAGGACGTTTGGTCGTCTGTTCTTACGTAACCAGGACATTTGGTCGTCTGTTCCTATGGAACCAGGGCATTTGGTCTCATGTACTTTTGGAACCAGGACGTTTGGTCGTCTGTTCTTACGGAACCAGGACATTTGGTCATCTGTTCTTTTGGAACCAGGACATTTGGTCGTCTGTTTCTATGGAACCAGGACGTTTGGTCGTCTGTTCTTATGGAACCAGGACGTATGGTTGTCTTTTTATGGAACCAGGACAATTGGTCGTCTGTTCTTACGGAACCAGGACAATTGGTCTTCTGTTCTTATGGAACCAGGACATTTGGTCGTCTTTTCCTTTGGAACCAGGACGTTTGGTCGTCTGTTCTTATGGAACCAGGACGTGTGGTTGTCTTCTTATGGAACCAGGACAATTGTTCGTCTGTTCTTATGGAACCAGGACATTTGGTCGTCTGTTCTTACGGAACCAGGACATTTGGTCGTCTGTTCTTATGGAACAAGGGCATTTGGTCTTATGTACTTTTGGAACCAGGACGTTTGGTCGTCTGTTCTTACGGAACCAGGACATTTGGTCGTCTGTTCTTTTGGAACCAGAACGTGTGGTCGTCTGTTTCTATGGAACCAGGACGTTTGGTCGTCTGTTCTTGCGTAACCAGGACATTTGGTCGTCTGTTCCTATGGAACCAGGACATTTGGTCGTCTTTTCCTTTGGAACCAGGACGTTTGGTCGTTTGTTCTTATGGAACCAGGACGTGTGGTTGTCTTCTTATGGAACCAGGACAATTGGTCGTCTGTTCTTACGGAACCAGGACATTTGTTCGCCTTTTCCTGTGGAACCAGGACGTTTGGTCGTTTGTTCTTATGGAACCAGGACGTGTGGTTGTCTTCTTATGGAACCAGGACAATTGGTCGTCTGTTCTTATGGAACCAGGACATTTGGTCGTCTGTTCTTATGGAACCAGGGCATTTGGTCTTATGTTCTTTTGGAACCAGGACGTTTGGACGTCTGTTCTTACGGAACTAAGACATTTGGTCGTCTGTTCCAATGGAACCAGAACATTTGGTCGTCTGTTCCTATGGAACCAGGACATTTGGTCGTCTGTTCCTATGGAACCAGGACATTTGGTCGTCTGTTCTTACGGAACCAGGGCATTTGGTCTCATGTTCTTTTGGAACCAGGACATTTGGTCGTCTGTTACTATGGAACCAGGACGTTTGGTCTTCTGTTCTTATGGAACCTGGACGTTTGGTCGTCTGTTTTTATGGAACCAGGACGTTTGGTCGTCTGTTCTTATGGAACCAGGACGTTTGGTCTTCTGTTCTTATGGAACCAGGACGTTTGGTCGTCTTTTCCTTTGGAACCAGGACGTTTGGTCGTCTGTTCTTATGGAACCAGGACGTTTGGTCGTCTGTTCTTATGGAACCAGGACGTGTGGTCTTCTGTTCTTACGGAACCAGGACATTTGGTCGTCTGTTCTTACGGAACCAGGGCATTTGGTCCTATTTTCTTTTGGAACCAGGACATTTGGTCGTCTGTTCTTATGGAACCAGGACAATTGGTCGTCTGTTCTTACGGAACCAGGACATTTGGTCGCCCCTTCCTTTGGAACCCGGACGTTTGGTCGCCTCTTCCTTTGGAACCCGGACATTTGGTCGTCTGTTCCTATGGAACCAGGACATTTGGTCGTCTGTTCCTATGGAACCAGGACATTTGGTCGTCTGTTCTTACGGAACCAGGGCATTTGGTCTTATGTTCTTTTGGAACCAGGACATTTGGTCGTCTGTTACTATGGAACCAGGACGTTTGGTCTTCTGTTCTTATGGAACCTGGACGTTTGGTCGTCTGTTTTTATGGAACCAGGACGTTTGGTCGTCTGTTCTTATGGAACCAGGACGTTTGGTCTTCTGTTCTTATGGAACCAGGACGTTTGGTCGTCTTTTCCTTTGGAACCAGGACGTTTGGTCGTCTCTTCTTATGGAACCAGCACGTTTGGTCGTCTGTTCTTATGGAACCAGGACGTTTGGTCTTCTGTTCTTACGGAACCAGGACATTTGGTCGTCTGTTCTTACGGAACCAGGGCATTTGGTCTTATTTTCTTTTGGAACCAGGACATTTGGTCGTCTGTTCTTATGGAACCAGGACGTGTGGTTGTCTTCTTATGGAACCAGGACAATTGGTCGTCTGTTCTTACGGAACCAGGACATTTGGTCGCCTTTTCCTTTGGAACCCGGACGTTTGGTCGCCTCTTCCTTTGGAACCCGGACATTTGGTCGTCTGTTCCTATGGAACCTGGACATTTGGTCGTCTGTTCCTATGGAACCAGGACGTTTGCTCGTCTGTTCTTACGGAACCACGGCATTTGGTCTTATGTTCTTTTGGAACCAGGACATTTGGTCGTCTGTTCTTATGGAACCAGGACGTTTGGTCTTCTGTTCTTATGGAACCAGGACGTTTGGTCGTCTTTTCCTTTGGAACCAGGACGTTTGGTCGTCTGTTCTTATGGAACCAGGACGTTTGGTCGTCTGTTCTTATGGAACCAGGACGTTTGTTCTTCTGTTCTTACGGATCCAGGACATTTCGTCATCTGTTCTTTTGGATCCAGGACATTTGGTCGTCTGTTTCTATGGAACCAGGACGTTTGGTCGTCTGTTCTTACGTAACCAGGACATTTGGTCGTCTGTTCCTATGGAACCAGGGCATTTGGTCTCATGTACTTTTGGAACCAGGACGTTTGGTCGTCTGTTCTTACGGAACCAGGACATTTGGTCATCTGTTCTTTTGGAACCAGGACATTTGGTCGTCTGTTTCTATGGAACCAGGACGTTTGGTCGTCTGTTCTTATGGAACCAGGACGTGTGGTTGTCTTCTTATGGAACCAGGACAATTGGTCGTCTGTTCTTATGGAACCAGGACATTTGGTCGTCTGTTCTTATGGAACCAGGGCATTTGGTCTTATGTTCTTTTGGAACCAGGACGTTTGGACGTCTGTTCTTACGGAACTAAGACATTTGGTCGTCTGTTCCAATGGAACCAGAACATTTGGTCGTCTGTTCCTATGGAACCAGGACATTTGGTCGTCTGTTCCTATGGAACCAGGACATTTGGTCGTTTGTTCTTACGGAACCAGGGCATTTGGTCTCATGTTCTTTTGGAACCAGGACATTTGGTCGTCTGTTACTATGGAACCAGGACGTTTGGTCTTCTGTTCTTATGGAACCTGGACGTTTGGTCGTCTGTTTTTATGGAACCAGGACGTTTGGTCGTCTGTTCTTATGGAACCAGGACGTTTGGTCTTCTGTTCTTATGGAACCAGGACGTTTGGTCGTCTTTTCCTTTGGAACCAGGACGTTTGGTCGTCTGTTCTTATGGAACCAGGACGTTTGGTCGTCTGTTCTTATGGAACCAGGACGTTTGGTCTTCTGTTCTTACGGAACCAGGACATTTGGTCGTCTTTTCTTACGGAACCAGGGCATTTGGTCCTATTTTCTTTTGGAACCAGGACATTTGGTCGTCTGTTCTTATGGAACCAGGACAATTGGTCGTCTGTTCTTACGGAACCAGGACATTTGGTCGCCCCTTCCTTTGGAACCCGGACGTTTGGTCGCCTCTTCCTTTGGAACCCGGACATTTGGTCGTCTGTTCCTATGGAACCAGGACATTTGGTCGTCTGTTCCTATGGAACCAGGACGTTTGCTCGTCTGTTCTTACGAAACCACGGCATTTGGTCTTATGTTCTTTTGGAACCAGGACATTTGGTCGTCTGTTCTTATGGAACCAGGACGTTTGGTCTTCTGTTCTTATGGAACCAGGACGTTTGGTCGTCTTTTCCTTTGGAACCAGGACGTTTGGTCGTCTGTTCTTATGGAACCAGGACGTTTGGTCGTCTGTTCTTATGGAACCAGGACATTTGGTCGTCTGTTCTTACGGATCCAGGACATTTCGTCATCTGTTCTTTTGGATCCAGGACATTTGGTCGTCTGTTTCTATGGAACCAGGACGTTTGGTCGTCTGTTCTTACGTAACCAGGACATTTGGTCGTCTGTTCCTATGGAACCAGGGCATTTGGTCTTATGTACTTTTGGAACCAGGACGTTTGGTTGTCTGTTCTTACGGAACCAGGACATTTGGTCATCTGTTCTTTTGGAACCAGGACATTTGGTCGTCTGTTTCTATGGAACCAGGACATTTGGTCGTCTGTTCTTACGGAACATGGGCATTTGGTCTTCTCTTCTTTTGGAACCAGGACGTTTGGTTGTCTGTTCTCTTTTTCAATCATGGAGCAGTGCGGTGACAGAGTTATGCTGTTATTCACCTGCTGCAACGTGCTAACTCTCACCTGGATGGAGGGGGGGACACTGTGAGGGTCACATTCTTTGATTTCTCCAGTGCGTTCAACACCATCCAGCCCTGGTTACTGGGTGAGAAGCTGCAGCGGATGGGTGTGTGCGGCGCCTTGGTCTCCTGGATCATTGATTACTTGTCAGACAGGCCGCAGTTTGTCCGGCTGGGCGGTGTCCTGTCTGACGTGGTGACAAGCAGTGTGGGGGCCCCACAGGGAACTGTGCTCTCTCCCTTCCTGTTCACTTTATACACCAGTGACTTCCAGTACAACTCAGAGTCTTGCCATCTTCAGAAGTTCTCTGATGACTCTGCTGTTGTTGGCTGCATTAATGGTGGGCGGGAGGAGGAGTACAGGGATCTTGTGACTGTCCCGATAACCACGGCTGGATGAAGCTCGTCTGCTGGACTTTTATATATGTAGTTGTAGATTTAGATAAGTTAATTCTTCTCTAAGATTTCTGGTAAATCGCCTGTCCGTCCTGGGGGAGGATCCCTCCTTCATGTGGGCACCCCTGAGGTTTCTTCGTTTTTTCCGGAATCCGGTTTTTTTGGGAGTTTTTCCTTACCGCGAAGGGGGGTCTAAGGGCAGGGATGCCAGTATAGCTTAGTCAGTTTGTTAGTTCATTTTAGTATTTTTCTATTGAACTCTTTGTATTCGTGATCCTTTTGATTTCATGTTTTACTTCGAAGCCCATCGAGACGACTGTTGTTGTGATTTTGGGCTATACAAATAAAATTGAATTGAAAAAATTGAATTGTGGATAAATTCATGAGGTGGTCTGGAGAAAACAACCTGCTGCTGAATGTGGAAAAGACCAGAGAGATGGTGGTGGACTTCAGGAAGAAACCACCAGCTTCCCAGCCCTTTCAGCATCCTTGGCAGAGAGGTGGCAGAGGTAGAGGAGTACAAGTACTTGGGAGTAATCATCGACAACAGACTGAGCTGGAAGAGCAACGGCACTGCTGTGAATCAGAAGGCCACCTGAGGAGGCTAAGGTCCTTCAACGTGTTCAGCAAGATGCTTGAAATATTCTACCAGTCTGTTGTGTTCAGCACTCTGTTCTTCTCGGTGGTCTGCTGGGGGGGCAGCATATCTGCTAGGGACAGCAATAGATTGAACAAACTGATCCGAAGAGCTGGCTCTGTAATTGGTTGCAAAATGGACACGTTTGAATCTGTGATGGAGAGGAGGACTTTAAATAAACTGGTATCCATCATGGATAATCCTGAGCATCCTCTCCATCCTGTACTGGACGGTCAGCGGAGCTCCTTCTCCAACAGACTAAGGCAGCTTCGCTGTCACACCAACCGCTACAGGAGATCTTTCATTCCCCACTCCATTGGACTCTAGAACTTGTCATCCATGTGCAATAGATAAAGTCATTTATGGTCCGTCTATTTTCTCTCTCCTGATGTGGCACGCAATACAACTGTGCTAATTCACTGATGTTTCTTTCCGATTGATTGTTTTGGTTCTCTGTCATCTATTGTGTGTAAGTTTGTATCTTGAGCCTAACGCCGACGCTGCAACAACTGAATTTCCCAAGCTGGGATCAATAAAGTATCTTTATCTTATCTTATCTTATCTTATCTTATCTTATTTGGACGAGTGAAGGAACATTTCAAGTAGAGACGACCAAACGCCCTGGTGCCGTGACCCAACGTCAGTCCAGATTTGATGCCAGCTTGAGGGTTGTGTTTGCCGGTGCACTCGTACTGGGAATTTCCCACCATGCCTGGGCACCTTTGAGCCAGAGTACCGATGGTGTGTGTGCTGTGATCATTGTGCAGTCACAGTGTGTCGGTGTCGGCCTGCAGACGTCTCTGGATCCGTGTTCTCTTCTTCTATCGTTTGTTCATTGCTGGAGGGTAAACCGATAAAACGTGCTGCCACCTGCTGTATGGAGGGGGATCTGCACCCAGGGTTGTGATGACCATGTTGGACCAGGACAACAGTCCCGGTCTAACAGACAGTGGGGGAGACTGCTGTGATTTTGACTGAATACTTTTTGGGGGGGGGGTCCCATTGACCCCTGGATATGTCATCAGATTTTTGCTCGTTAATTCCAAAACACCCAACAATATGGACGCCATACACGTGTCAGTCACGGTGGACTCGATTAGAGATCGGGCGCCCGCGCCTGCCGCCATGACACCTCTCCCCGTCCCAGTTTGAACCGTGGTGGTCATGTGACGCGGTTATTAATGGCCACAGTCTTTCCACCACTTGACATGTTGCTCCAGCTGTCAGTCTGCTGCTGCCGCCGTATGAGTCTCCGGCTGGGAGAGTGCCGGTGGCGGGCCGACCCATCCGTCACTGTCAGCGGCTGGCCGGTGATGAATGGTTCAGAGATCCACGGCGGGGAGGGGGGGAGAGCAGGGCGGGTGCCCGTGGCTATTCGCTGAGAGGACGACTAATGATAAATTGAAGAGTGGCTTTGGGCAGGCGGAGCGTCAGGGGTTAATGCGTCTGACATTCAGACTGAGTCCTTGCAGAGTTTCATGGAAACCAAAGGGCGGGATCGAACCCTAACCACAGCGACACCGCAAAGGTTTTCCCTCCAGGGCAGTTTTTCTGAGACTGACAGGAGAGTCATCCTGGTGAGACTTCATGACGTTCTGAGGTCCGATCAGGTCTGCTTTATGATTATCTGACCCAACCGAGCCGCGGGCCTGTGTTCTGAAGAACCAGCAGAACATCCAGTCCACAGAACCGAAATCTGGGAGAGGAACCACAACCAATGGCTAAAACACAGAGAGGCTCAGGTCACAAAGGCAGGACCCAAAAGCAGCCCCCTGGGGGGGTCTGTGTGTGTTTGTATGACGCGATTAAGCGTGTGTCTACCTTCGACAGATGTCGGTTTTCCTGCCCCCATTTGTTAAATGGGGGAGGGAGGGGTGAGGCAGGAACCCAAGGAAAAAGTACCCCTTCCAGGTGGGTCCAACGCCATCTCAGGGGTTTCTGAGAGGAGAATCTCTGCAGAGAATTTCTTTCTTGAACCATCAGCATCCCACCTGCCCCCGCTGTTTGCCCAGTGGGGGCAGCAGTGTTAATAATCATTAATATTTCCAAATGTTTGAATGACAATCGTCATGACAACAGGAAGGCCTTACCTCAGTCCTGGCAGCAGCAGCAGTTGAGAACGTGGCCGATGGTCCTCAGATGTTTCCATGTGGAGTCAACATGGGGGGGTTTAATGTGTATTTTTATGCAGAAGCCTACATCTCCACACAGATCAGGCCTGTGAGCGTGCACACACTCGTGCACGTGTGCAGAAGGGCGTCTGAGTCAGCGGATGCTGCTTGAGGTCGTCTGCTGTTTCAAGGATGTTGACTCAACTGCTTAAGGGGTTAATCCTGCTGCTAAAAGCCGGAACCACCGATCCAAAGCCCCGCTGATCAATACTCTGATCTTAATTAGAACTGGTTCCTTTCAGCCCCACAGCTGAACATGTGACCCACATCTAAACCGCTAGGACAGCCTGATGGTCACGTTCTCCACCTTTAGCTGGAACCAGGTCAGGCAGCATTACTAAGCCTCCACCTCCGTGCTCCCCAGTCTGACCGTCTCCTCTTGGTTCCATGTCCGTGAGCGTTGGTCCATATGTCTAAATGTTTGGTTAGACGTTGCCCTGAACCTGGGTCAGGTCTGCGGTCATAAAGCTGCTGCCTGAAGCCTTTTTGTCGCACTTTCCCTCTCAGACCTTCACTGATGTTTTCTCTCTTGATGTGTGGAAACGCTCGGCTTCTTTTGTTAAAGACCCGCTGCAGTGAAAAGAGTCTTTGTGTGTTTGAAATGTTGAAATGTTGAATGACATTTTTCTAATGAATGACATATACGAAGAAAATTAAGATAAAACGACATTTCTGGGGATTTCTGGGGGCGGCCGTGGTGCAGCGGTAGGGCTTTCGACCCACGATCGTAAGATTGCAGGTTCAATTCCCGCCTGGCACGCCCATGAGTCAAAGTGTCCTTGGGCAAGACACTGAACCCCACCTTGCCTCTGGTGGTTGGCCTGTGTTTGGCAGCGGAGCGGCCGCCAGTGTGTGACTGTGTGTGTGACTGTGTGTGTGACTGGGTGAACGAGTCAGTGACTGTAAAGCGCTTTGTCCTTGTAGGAAGAAAGGCGCTATATAAGTACACACCATTTACCATTTCTTTATTCAAATCATGATTCAGGAGCAGACAAAAAAATTCTATTTGAAGAAAAAAACGTATTTGTGACGTAGAAAATATGCTGGAGACTTTGGCCCCGCCCCTTTCTGATCGTCCACCTGCAGACCAACAGATCCATGAAGGTCTTTGTTTTCCTGGTCTGAGCTGGAATCTGGATCAGAACTGGACGGATGGATGGATCTGATGCTGCTGGCATTTCTTTGCTACGCTAACGCTGGCTTGGGGGTGTGAGGGGCTGATAGCTAGAGGGAGAGCGTGTAAACAGAAGGATGATGGTAAAACGAGGTTTTTTGATTTTGGCTAAAAGTCACATCATCATCATGAAAAGACGATGAATATGGATCAGAAGATGATGGGAGTGGAAATCTAAAGGAACATTTGAATTTACATGATCTCAGTCAGTATTCTGTTTTAAAAACGCTGCAGATGAAGACATTTGAAACCCTGGAATCGAACCAGACATCAGTTTAGGATCAGAAACGGTTCTGAAAACCAACGGATTCACATAAAATAAGTAACCTGACATGAAAACAACAGTGAGGGCTGAAACGTTTCTCCCAGATGATTGCATCATCAGCATAGCTGCAGATTCACTTTCAGTGACTGATGTGGGGGGGGGGGCTTTTACTCAAGCGCCCCGCCCTCCCGTCCTGCATCCCTCCATCTCTGTCAGCGCAGCCTTTGCTTCTTTAATTCACTGTGTGAATGATTACACAGCTCATTGGCCGGCCTTTGTCTGGCTGATGGATTTAATTAAGTTGGGATTAATCACAGCAGGTGAGATGTAATGTTTGGGATGAAGGAGCAGGGGGCGTGGCCACCGCTGGAGGAGGCGCGCCTTCGCGGATGCTCTGAGATTAATGCACCTCCCTGACAGAGGTTGAAGAATAAATTTCACCCGCTGCGCCTCCTGGCCTCCTCGTTTGCTCTCTTCATTTTTCCCGCATCACGGCCTGCCTCGCGCCCCTCCCTTGCTGACGCCCCCCCTGTACGCCGGATGAGTTATCTCTGCCGTTTCTGCTGTAAAATGCTTCATCTCAGATTTGTCAGCGACGGCGGACGGCGAGCTTCAGCTCCTGTAAATGTCCATAAATCAGAGAAAAGCCTCTTGAGAACATCAGATCTGTCCAGCAGCAGCAGCAGCTGCCAGTGGTTTCCATGGTTACCCTGCAAACAACAGGCTCCACACACAGCTTTGGATGGACACGGGCCCTGCAGACATGCAGCTCTTTGAGACCAGGAACCAGGAGGTTCTGCAGCTTCTCAGCTGGTTTTGGGGGAAGACCCCCCCACACAGAAGACAAGCTACCTTCCAGGGTCAGTCAAATTGATCCGTCAGCTGGGGGGGGGGGGGGGTGTCATGGGACACATGTGCTCCTCTGATTGTTCTCTGCAGGAAAGCTTTGAATATGATTATGTGAGCATCATTAACATTGTAATAGTGCATCTGTCAGCCCCCCACCCTCCATGACCAGCGTTACTTCATTAATTAACCTGCACCTCAGGTCAGCTGCCCCCCCGTAGGACGCTCACAGTTCACCTACACACTGGTGATGCCCCCCCCTCCCCTCGCTGGGGGATGACCCCCCCAAACATGATTCTGTCAGTGACAGGAACACCTGTCGGGGTGTCGCCGCCATCACCCTATTACTGAGGGGGGGGCATGATGGGAGGGGCTCATGATCAGCATCGTAACCCCTGTCATCTCAGGTCGAGGGGGGTGGGGCTTCACCACAAATCAAACAGAGTTGTTTAAATGAAAAACCAAAGGGAGCATCTGCCAGGTCGACCCCCCCCGCTCGACCTCTGATGCGGCGCCATCGCCAGGCCGCATCACCATCATGCCCCTCACCTCACCTGAAGGGGGGGCGGGGTTACCCAAACCCTCAGAGGTTGTGAAGTTTGGAGGCAGAGGAGGAAACCTGAACTTCCTGCAAAGACGATGAAGATGTTTGAGCTGAAGATGCTGAAGTCTGTGCCGCACAACCAACAACGTCAGACTGAAAACACCTGAACACCTGTGCGCAGTGGGAGTGGCCTGTTTTAAGCAGGTATGAGCAGGTTCTGCCGAGCCGCTCTGACTGTCAGGTCACATGGTGACGTGACGTTGGTAACGTGGTCACGGTGGGGCCACAAAAAGACACTGAGGTTGAGTCCGAATTCCTTCCCTAACCCCTAAATAGTATAGTGTATAGTGTACTACGTGGTTTACTATATAGTGTACTACATAGAGCGTCCTCCTTTCTATAGTTGAATCTACAATTCCAAAATCCAGAGCCCTAGAAATTTCCCAGAAGTCTCTGCAAAAAACAAGTGTGCATCGATGCTCATTGGAGCAGCGAATATAGACCACAATGCATTGCGTCGGAACATTGTTTACCAAAAAAATGTATTCAAATGTATTTTTTTAATATATCATCAACGTTTTTATCTTCAGAAGACAGTGGACTCGTTGCAAAACGCACATTAAATAGATTTTTACTCTGTGAAATCGAGTCATATCCAACATTTAAAATAAAAGAAAAAGTAGTGAGCGTGGAGTCTGAACTGCTTTAGTGCCACATAATAGAGTTTTTAGTAGTTATGGCTTAGGGCAGGAATTCAGACACAACCTAAAAAAACAACATTTCCCAGAGTTCCAGGATAAAAGTTTGGAATTTTTCCGCTCAGACGACTGTCTTCCTTTCTGAGGCCAGCCCCCCTCCCTGGTCTCTCTGTGGTTTCACTGGGTTCTGGTCCAACGTCTAGTTCTGGCTTCAGTGTCAGGGGTTTGAAACGCGT